>NC_092818.1:187861712-188111712 GCF_023375885.2 Dermacentor andersoni | reverse complement strand
GAAAAGGTGCAAAAGGCGGCACGCTTTAGCGCTTG
This sequence comes from Dermacentor andersoni, assembly GCF_023375885.2. NCBI lineage: Eukaryota > Metazoa > Arthropoda > Arachnida > Ixodida > Ixodidae > Dermacentor > Dermacentor andersoni. The sequence continues at coordinate 188,111,677 of NC_092818.1, read as the reverse complement.
TTGTGTCAATATGGGATGTCCAGTGTAATCCCGCAGTTAAAGTGATGCCCTGGTATTTGACTTCGTCAACGCATTGCACTAAAACATTATTTAGAGAGTATGAACTGGGCACCTTTTTCTTTTTGTTCGTAAATTTAACATGATAACACTTTCCTACTTTCAAATCCGTTTTCCATTTAGCACACCAGCAACAAATTTTTTCGAGATCAAACTGCAATACACTCGTATGTTCGGCAAATGACACAGGATGGTACACAACGCAATCTTCCGCATACAGTCTGATATTTGAAACACAGCCTTCACTTAAATCATTGATAAATATCAGGAACAGCTACGGCCCAAGGACCGGCCCTTGAGGCACACCTGATAAAACATTAACCGTTCTCGACGTCGCACCGTTCAGAACCACTTTTTGCTGCCGTTTATACAAATAATCTTTAAGCCAACCGTAAAGTGAATCGGGGAGGCCAAGAAATGATAGTTTGTGCAAAAGTAAGTCATGGGGGACTACATAAAACACCTTTCGAAAATCAATAAAAATAGCATCGATCTCTGTACTATTGTTAAAGCCGAGTGCAACGTCATGTATGAATTCAGTAAGTTGAGTGGTACAGGATAATCCCATGCGAAATCCATGCTGGGTCGGGATGAAAAAATCATGGTCATGAAGATGCTTAATAAGACCAGAGTAAATAACATGTTCTAGTGTTTTACAACAAACAGATGTCAAACACACCGGTCTGTAATTGCTAGCCAAATCACGACAACCACATTTAAATATAGGAGTTACATTGGTCATTTTGTGCGTTTCTGCTATGTATGTATGTATGTATGTATGTATGTATGTATGTATGTATGTATGTATGTATGTATGTATGTATGTATGTATGTATGTATGTATGTATGTATGTATGTATGTATGTATGTATGTGTGTGTGTGTGTGTGTGTGTGTGTGTGTGTGTGTGTGTGTGTGTGTGTGTGTGTGTGTGTGCGTGCGTGCGTGCGTGCGTGCGTGCGTGCGTGCGTGCGTGCGTGCGTGCGTGCGTGCGTGCGTGTGTGTGTGTGTGTGTGTGTGTGTATGTATGTATGTATGTATGTATGTATGTATGTATGTATGTATGTATGTATGTATGTATGTATGTATGTATGTCCACGCCTAACCTTTTCCCTGCCAACTATATAGATCACTAGGTAGTCCATGGTCAAATGGGTAGAGCACCTCGCAGCTGTGCTGGGGGAACCGGGTTCAAAACCAACCATTGGATCAGCTTGGATCAATAAACCTCTTTGATGCGAACTTGGGTCATTTCATTTCATTTCATTTCATTTTTATTTTCTTAAAGACCCCCGAGGGGGGTATTGCATAAGGGGTGGGTTTTTTTAGTTAGACAGAATATTGTTGATAACGATCAGTGCGATGTTATATTTGATATGCTATGCATGAAGCTTGATGGGCAGGTGATAATGGCGATGTTGCGAGAAAGGCCGTTCCAGTCTTTTGCTGCTCTGGGAAAAAATGAAGCAGAAAACGTTGTAGTGCGGGCACGTGGGCGAGAAACTTGCAACGAATGACCAGTGCGGTGAGATATGTGAGCTGCAGGGATAATGTAAGGAGCGCAATTAAGTGGCGAGTGAAAGAAATTGTGAAATAGAGAGAGGGTTGCAATGCGTCGGCGACAGGACAAAGGTGATAAGTTACACTCGGCTTTGAGGGATGAAGCACTGATTTCATATGAATGCGAAGCATGAATGAATCTAGCAGCACGATTTTCAACGGATTCTAGGGTATTAGTGAGACCTACTTCGGGTGGGTTCCAGATGGGAGATGCGTCCTCCAACTTAGCCCTCACTAATGATTTATAAGCTAGTAGTTTTACGTGTCTCGGAGCGTTACGTAAATGACGTTTTAAGAAACCCAAAGTTCTGTTAGCTGATGACGTGACTTTAGCAATGTGCGTGTTCCAAGACATATTGTTAGATAAGGTAACTCCAAGGTATTTATAAGTGGTTACTGATTCAACAGGGATGTTAGCTATGTTATAAGTGAAGTGAAGGGGAATTTTACGACGAGTGAAGGGAATGAGCTTGCATTTAGTAGGGTTTAGGGACATTAGCCACTCATCACACCATTGTAGTATGTGGTCGAGATCTTGTTGTAGAATCATATGGTCAGATGGGCTAGTAATGGTTCGGTAGATAACGCAGTCGTCAGCAAACATGCGGATATTAGAAGACACATGCAAAGGCAGGTCGTTAATGTATATTAGGTCACTCGGTATGTGGCGCTGGGTATGCGCTGCCTTTCATAATCTTTATTATATAAACATATAACCAACGTTTACCCACTAATCAAGATTAAAGACGCAAATCATCTGTAAAGGTGGATGTACCGACAATTTTTTACTGATTTTATGTTCACGAACAGTTACGGCCAACTAGAACTGGTTGTTGTTTGAAAGACGCCATTTCGCCAAGGGGCTCATCAGCAAATATTTGTTATCCTAGTACCTCTCTTTCCCAGTTTCTTTACGCAACTTAAATTGTGATCTTTAAAATCGGACATATAACCTTTCATACAAAACTCCCACTTCATCGCTGCCACGTTGGTATATATGGTATATCAGCGGACTCTGTCTATTTATCATATATTGCTTTCTGTCGCGTTTTCTTGCATATAAATATACTCACTGCCGTTCCAAAGTGTGCGCCGTGGCCGTAAATTTCGCGTAAAGTGACGTAAAGTGGCTGCGGTGGATTTCATAAAACAATACCATATGCAATCTTGGCATTGTCGTCCTCTACGGAAGGATATTGACGTTGATTCCTTGAACCATGCCATAAACCCACTATGGGAATTAACCACACAACGACAAATAAAATCATTAGCTATAGTAACAGAATTTGAGTAAAGAGCATTTAAAGAAAGTATTCGAAGAGAAACTACAGCCAAGCTAAAAATTATTAATGAAAGATCACGTGACAAAAATTTCAGCACACACGGCCTCCCTATCAATGCAACCTGTTGGATGCTTTTATAAAGAAATGAAGGGCCCTGTGGCCGCGCCTAGAATGTGCAATTTCGAATGTAAATAAACTTGAAACACTTTTTTCAAAATTTGGAGGTAATTTGAGCTTCGCCTTTGACAGTGGAACACAATAGCATTCGAAGATATCCGACTGCGCGTCACGCTTTCCGGTAACCTCAGTTTTCGTGCGGATGCGCGGAGGCGAGCGCCATCTGGATGGTGTTGTTGCAAGGAGCTGAGTGGGCCGCGCCCCTCTATGAATGGTAGAAACGCTGGAAAAGGGGTTTGTGTTTGAGTTTCCACGTAACAGAATTATGTTTTCTGGTATATTGAAATTGCTGCCCGACACTACAATAATAATAATAATAATAATAATAATAATAATAATAATAATAATAATAATAATAATAATATATTGAGAATAATACTTGAGAATAATACAATGCAAGAATCGGGCCTGCCAAAGCCGCAGTGGGCTTGAACGGCAGTGCCTGGCACACAGCGGTAGAGCCATCAGTAACACGTTATTACTTTGTAGACAACAGCGAGAAAAAACACACACATACACGCATGACAGGCTTCCGATCACGCATTGATGTGTCTAAGAGCCTTTCTGTGACCATATTTCGTCTTCACATCTTGTATGCTTTGGGGAAGTAAATTAAACATTGCTGAGACATAATAGTTACGGAGTCTTCGACCGTATCTCGTCTTACAGCGGGGTGTAACATAAGGATTCTTTGGTCTCAGGCAACGAACAGGCACATAAGGAATTTTATACTGGCATATCCAAAAATGCTTTAAGACAACAATTTCTAGCAGCAAAGAATTGATATCAGGTAAAGACAAAGTTTTGAACACATCAGATTTGGGGGAGACATCATAAGCAACATGCTTTAGAATACCACGAAGGACGGCATTGACCCGGTTTACCAAATGTTGAGTTCCATGACCATATGTAGATATACCATACCGGATTAGACTGTAGCATAACGCATGTACTACAAGCTTTCGGATAGAGAATGGCATGTAAAATTTAATGTTATACAAAAACAAGACACTGCGAGAAGCTTTTGACAAATATGTGCAAAATGAGAGTTCCAGGATAAATCACTGTAAAAAAAAAAAAAAAAAACACCAAGGTATTTAATTGAACAAGCGTATTGCACAGAGTCACACGAACAGGGATTGCTATCATCACGCTAGGAATTGCTACTATCATGCCTGTATGTTGTGTTTACGTCGTACTTTACAATTTTTGTGACGCATTTTACTTTGAGGAGTCTCAATTCGTTCAGTGATGCCTCTGCGCCACGCGGAGGGCCTGTGTGGTTCTGGTTCGGAATGATTTATCGTGAAACGACGTCCAACCAACTCCCGGAAGGAGAGTGCGCTCTTCTAGCGGTTACCGGACACCCTGAGATCTCGTCGAACGAAGTAGGTGTGGTTGTTCACATTTAATTCACAAGCTTCTAGAAAAAAAGAAATTTGAGTGAACGGCAAACAACTGTTTTATCTGTTCAGTTACTTTTTTATTTCTCTTTTTGTGAATTTTAAGTCGGGCGAAGCGCGGGAAATGGTCAACTTCGTGTGTCTGGCCAGCTTCCCTCCGCTTACACTTGCCGCCCGGTCAGCATTATCACAAGTCGGATCACGCTCGGTCATCAGCTTCCGTTGTCGTGCCAAGTATGAAGATGGGAAAGATAAGACATAGAAGCGTGATCAGGCGTGCAAGGAACGGAAGACGCAGGAAACCAGGTCTACTAAGCATTAGACGAGGATGGTTAAATTGGGGCATCACATGTGTAGTGCGGCTCTGTGGTGTTCCGACAGCGACAGTTCCACTTCTGCGAAGTTTTTCAGGTTTCCTAATGGCAATAGGTAAGCACAAATATTTCCCTGTATTTTCTGAGTAGGTATCCATTTTGCATGAGTAAACCAGTTCTGGGCAAGCCTGAGTGGACTGACATAAAATAGCGTTGCTCGACTGATTCGTCATGACGGCAGCCCATCTGCTGTTGGTGAACTATTTGTAATGGAAGGCTTAGTGGGTGTTTGTTAGGCTATTCGTTTTGTTCACTCTTTATCGACATGAACAGCCAAGGCTAAAGTAAAAAAAAAGGAACTGCAGCCATGATGTTTATCCAATTTCAAGAGCAATGACGGCGAAAGGATGCACGCACGTAATTCCGTGTTGCGTTTTGATGCGCCCCTGATCATACTGAAGAAGGTGTAAGCTGTCTACTTTCTTTCAGTTTTTCTGCAGTGTCACTTTCGCACTTCGAGGAGGTCAGTCTTCTTCCAGTACGAAATGTGCGAATAAAAACAAAAACGTTCAGCTTTTACTTGTGTTGAGTTTTGGATGAGTGAGAAATCGGCCAGCTTTAATTGGTCGACTTCTCAACACACGAACAAAATCAACAAATGATGGCTCTAGAAAGTAATTTTCCTTGTGCAAGCCCCCACTACACCTGTGGACTAGTTGAACTGCAGCCCAAAACTTAACCACACGTTAAGAATTTCATAGCGGCTACTTTCACGAAATGACTAAATATAACATTTTACCAGCGAATATTGGTAACTAACGGTGGTTTGCTATATAAATATCTTTCATTATAATTGCTTGGCGTTGCTGTGTACGAGCGATGTCTCAGTGCTTTAATAGATGGACAGAAGCTCGCAAGGCAAACGCGGCAGAAAAGAAGCGCTTCGTAAACACCGCACACTTCAGCGTGTACTGCTCCGCGATTTGGCTAATGTCGCCGCGCGTCCAGCGGGCCTGAAAGAGAGCACGGACACATCCCACCTGCATGCGAAGTGGGAAAGGATGACTTCCGCTGGAACTCCTCCTCCCGGCTGCGCAACCTCTCCCTCTACCTTCTGACCTCACCAGTGACGGCATGAAGGCATTGTTCGGTTTGTGAATGATTTCCAGTTAGATATCTAGCAGCCGCCAGTGGTGGAAACGGCGCTGTCTCCGCGTATCGGCATGCGGCCGAGCGTCCCAAGGGAGGTATGGGGAGTTTCCGCACCCTGGCCCGACACCGACACCGGATTTTTTGTGGCACGGGGCCCTTAACGCTATCGCGTTAAATTGCAAAATGACGCCACGTCGCTCTCGCTATCGCAAGCTTGTGTCGTCCGCACGTTGCTTGTCCGCGCAAGCTCTCGCCTGCGTTCTAACGTTACCTCGGTAGTTGCTATAAAGAAATTAACGTATAAAAAACAGAATAATTTCGAAAGGAAGAACGTTGGCGGCAGTGAGTTTCGAACCTACGAACTCACGCTGAGTAGCCGAGTGTCTTACCCTCTGGGCCAAGCGCCTCAACTTGCTCGCTAACCCACGACGAGTTCATAATTCTAAGGACAACCAGAGGCGTTCACTTGGACAATAATGCCTTCGCATTCACAACTCATAAGAAGTGCCTAGATGTCCTCGGATTTTTTTATCTGGAAGTTCGCCTTGTGGCATAACACGTGTGAAGCATGCATATTATAGTGGAAGTAAAACTAAGCCGCCCACTTGACTACCATCTCTAAATCTATAGTATACGGTTCGCACTTTACATACAGCTTTTTTGGACTTCATCGAACATAAAAAACTATATGTACAATTGATGAGACTAGACTGTTCTCATTATGAGCCATTACGGAATGTCCTTTATTTAAGCCTAATTTTTATTGCGCTTGGTATTACACCTCCTTTCACTTCGGTATTTATAGGTATCCTAAGCGGGCGGCTTGTTCGAGTTCTCACTTTGTGACCGATTCCCTTCGTGCGCTTTTGCAATTCGTGAAGGGCGGAATAGAGCAACCTGAAAACACTCCGGTAGAACCCGTCTCGCGAGGAATGTCTACGCAACTGCTATTAGTTGAAGTAATATATATATATATATATATATATATATATATATATATATATATATAAAATAACGATTGAATCTGTATGACGCGGGTTCGACCCCGCCCGCCAACGGTTGAATTTAACTGGTTTTTCGGCCATTTAAAAGCGCCGCATACATAGTAGCTCGTACGCAGTGACCCAAGTTGGCATCAAAGAGGTTAAATGAAGAATAGCACTTGGATAAAAGATTTGGGTCATTAACTTGGGGCACTGAGTATGTGTCACTGGGTATGCATGTGCCACTATGTATATGCCCAAATAGACAATTTGACGTTAAAGGTTCACAGTCACTTTAGAACACGCCAAAGAGAATGAAGGCTAAAGCCTGCGCGCTCACGACACATTCATTAAATTACTTCACATTCTCATTCGAATGCGTTGTTACTTCCTATTGTTTTCTCCCACGAAAACCCGTGGGTATATATTTAGATATATGTATGCTATATGCATATACATAAATGTATGCGTTTTTCTTAAATCTTCTCAGACCTCAATATTAAAAGTACGAAGCAATAGCAGAACTCGAACGTGAATATGATATAATTTTATAGACACGACATCCGGGATAGGCCATGGAAAGAGTTTACAAACATACACGATACGGAAATGTGGTGGTAAGGTCGCTAAGAAAGTCGCTGGCTTTAATTAATAAGCAGAAATGAAATTGTGCGATGGCAGGATTCAAACAGAAGGCCCCTAGCACAACAGCTCGTTTTCACTTAGTAAGCTTACGTTTACTTCAATTCGTAATGGCACTGCAGCTACGAGTCTTACACTTCGTGTAATATTCTAACATGGTGTCGCATTCATTGCTTCGGACTTATGGCGAAACTGTGATGTTTACTTTTTAATACGTAAAGTACCATGAACATCTTTGCCGTTGCAGTAGCTTTTCTGGCCGTTGATAACGTTAATATTGCTCGCGACGTTTTCACACGTACATCTGGCCAATAGTCGTACTGGGGCGCCGTAGCGTCATCATGTGCACTTTCAATGGCGGAGGTTTGACGTAGCCGTATATGGGAGCACACGAGGTTTTTACAGCGACATTGTGCTTTCTCCGCTGCATGGAAGTGGGTAATATTTAGCTGAGATGTTCACGAAGGCATTCTCTCGCGTCTAGCGCGGTTTATTTCCCATGCTCAAATAGTGTTGCAGAACTCATTTAATGTTCTTTAGGCTTACTGAGACGCTTCCTCATGCCCTGAAGAATCCCATCTTGCCACCTCATGCACTGGCGACCCCGTTTTCTCCTACCTTAAACTTTAATGAGCATTATTTACGTTCAATTGAGCCGGCAGCCCTGATGCCTTTACCAAATTAGGAATGCTTTAGTTTCATGACCTCCGATTCGAAGGAACATACATCGTTTAGTCTCACCTGAGACCAAATTACTGGCTTATTTGCCCGTCTATGAACTTCTCAAGAAACCGCGCCAGCACCAGGGCGTGAAGAAATCGAGTTTTTTTTGTTCATTTCATATTTCCGCAAGGTTCACGACTCAGACCCGTACATCACCTCAGAAAAAGCTAGAGCCTCAATGGAATCATTCAAAAAAAAATAAATATGAGAACAAATAGAAGATGGACATTTACAATTATTTGTTATTCAGGCAATCCCTCGCAGTAGGTAAGCGCGGTTGAATGAAAGAAGCAAAAATATAGTACTACGTTCCTTATGTATTTTTCGTATGGCTTGCCCTGCTGCATATATTCGTCTTTAATTAAAAGCGTGGAGGCGCTCCTTGCACCGCTGGTGCTCAGCAGCAGACTGCATGTGGGAAAGCCGTGGCAGGTCCTGGCCAGGTAATTGGGAAGAATTATTTCCAGTGCTATTTTTGATGGACAATTTGCGCACAACAACAACAACAACAACAACAACAACAACAACAACAACAACAACAACAACAACAACAACAACAACAACAACAACAACAACAACAACAACAACAACAACAACAACAACAACAACAACAACAACAACAACAACAACAACAACAACAACAATAACGACGACGACGACGATGGCGACGACGACGACGATGGCGACGACGACGACCATAATGGCAATAAAAACGTTGGAAAGAAAAAGAAATATCTTAGGCTGAGATATCTACAGCCTGCAGTGTTATGCACACATGAAAATGTAGTGACAAAAGGCGAGAACAGGTTGCACCACGTTGAGTTCCTACATATATACGCGTATGCAGACTTACAAACACATACATGAGGCCGCGATGCAGTCTGGGGTGACCAGGTGAACAGGTTAGAAGGCTCACTGATGAACTAATGCACACACAGAGATACGGCAGTCAAACACAAGCTTAATTAATCACAGAATAAAAAAAAGATCTTAGGATGTAAAAATGCCTGTACAGCTTTTACCCCGTCTCCTTGTGACGATGCTATAGAGGAATACATTGTCACGTTGTGGCGGTGAATCGCGTTCGGTTTTAATGTGAACGATGTTACGGCAGCCGCTCTTGCCGGGTCGTAAATGAAAGAAAGGCAGAACAAATGCGGCCTTTGTAAGAACGTGCCTTAGCCGAACCGCTCGCTGCTTTCTCACAACTGTGGTTGCTGCCTAGATTTTAAGGCCATCAAATGTCATTTTCCTCCATAAGGACCATATTATAACCAGTCTGACAGTAGAAGCCTTTTATATCGATAGGCATGATGATGCGTGCATAAGCAACTCTCTGTATCGTACCAGTTCTGGTATAGGTACTTCGCAAGTAAAGCTGTTTTGAAAAGAAATAGCATGCTCATCGCATAATATATAGCATGACTATAGAATCAGTATACAGCATCTAGCGTAGTGTATTTTAGCACGCTGCGCTTGACATTATCTGAGGTTTATTTTCCGCTGTATGGAGGGCTTCTATTTCTTTATTTGGATGCTTATATGAATGTCGATGTCAATAAAGTTGCCGTTATTAGGAAGCGTCTGCGGCGTGTCGTGGTCTCCTGTTAAATCACGAACTTTGCGCTGCTGCACTGCGGTAATTGTGAGAATTAATATGAAAGCTAATCTGTAGTTGAAAAACCAATTGTTAGGGTTAAAAGAAAGAAGTGTGTTTCGGCTGTGAGTGTGATGCGTGGGGCAGTTATTCGGTGATCCATTATAGCAATAGAGAATACATATTAACAGAACGGGAATGGACACGGAAATAATCCTCAATTGGGTAGAATCCGGGAGCCGTTGACGGGACACGGGCGCTTGGGGACCTTTAGGCATGTCGCGGGCTTCATTATGCTGATGGCAGTAATGACGCCTTTGTGCGCCATAATCAGAAACGCTCTGCGTCCGTCCCCCCCCCCCCCCTTTTTTTTTTAGAGAAGGGCTCAAATCACTCTTACTTCCTTTATAAGCGCAGCACTGACAGCGAGATACCAAAGGTTGACGAGTGTTACTTTGAGAGCTGTAGTCGCGACAGTGTCAGAGAGCACCACAACTCGGTGAAGACGCAGAATTAGGATAATATCGGTAAAGACGTAGAATTACGCTAATGTCGGTAAAGGCGCAGAAATACGAGGGTGAATCAGAAAGTCCTTGCCCCTATTTTTTTTAGCCAAATTACGGCTGCAAATGCGAAGTCAATGTATCCATTCCCCGCGGTGGATCTTTCTTGGATTGGCCTGGCCTTATCTGTCGGTAGCTTCGCGGCACGGCGCTGCTGTCAGTTGCTGAAGATTGCGGTTGTGCTTCACATGTCCACGGCGTACAAGCAACGAAGTGTGGTTTGTTTTCTATGAAACTAGGGATGGGGAACGCCCATCGAAATCCACAGGTAAACGAAGGCCAGGTTTGGGGAAAGGTGTTTCGCTTTGAGAAGTGTGGGGTGGTGGCATTGATAATTCCCAAAAGACCGGGAAGGCTTGCATGACAATGAGCGTTCATGGAGGCCGCGTGCGTCGGCGACTGACGGCAACATTTCTCAAGTTTAGTGCTGCGATGAGACAAATGGTGTGAACCCGTGCGGGGAGTATGCGGAAAAATAGTGTAAGGTATGTAGAATAGTACGTCTATTTGTAATCCCCTTTACGTACCTTATTTTAGCTAATAAAAATAGGGGCAAAGACTTTCTGATTCGTCCTCGTATTATCGTACGCAGATTAACGGTAATTAAGGCCAATTGCGTTGTGAATTTGCCAAACGCATAACAACTTTGACGCAATAAGTGAAAAGAAGACAATAATTTCGCACTCAGAACGAAAGCAGCGTACGGTTCTTTTAATCCCAAGCATTCTTTGCTTAATTCTTGGCACATCGCGGTAAATAGGTAAGTAGATTTCTGTCTCGACTCGCTTTATTAAAAAAAAAAGTTAGCGCGACCTATGGTATAATCTAACCTCTACCATCGAGAACAGCAGCCCGGTGCTCTAACCATTAGGTGAGTGATTTTTTTCATGGTATTTATTTGACGCAAGCATGACTCCTGCGGGAAGCTAACAGATAAAACGAGCTATGAAGTCTCTCTAGTTGCACGTCGACGAATACATGTGCATAGAACACCATATGGTTCCTCTTCATATGGCACGCATTCATCTCTCGTTCCAAAGTCAGCGAGGTCTTTGAAACACTCACCGCATGTGCCACTTGCTTGCCATCTTTTCTTACGATAACGCCGTATTAGATTGTACTATCTCAGGGACCGGCCCGCATTCCACAGTGCATTCCTGGTAACACTTGACGCTACGTGGAAACTGTGGGACGTCGTACCAACTTCATGATCGCCCAAGTTAATCATAACTGCGAGTCGGCCTAGTTGGAACAGGTTAATTATTTAAAAACTTTAAAGACATTATTTGAAAAAACTTAAAAATATTCAAAACAAACTTTAAAAACATTATTTAATATTTAAAGAACAATGCGCAAAGAATCAAAGGCAGAAGGATTTGGCTTCCAAGGTTACAGTGATTCCGTAGGTTCATGGCCTTTCACATAGACTTAAAAGGTGGCTGGGAGTTACGAAGTAAAAGTTGTGTTTTCGGCAAAGAACAAAATAGGTAGTGTGTGTTCTAAGGTTAAAAAGTTGGATAGAAAGGATGATGCAAAGAATGAATGTAGCGTTAGACATCCGCGTAAGAACCAATTTGTTGATTGCGTGAAAAACGTTGTTTATCAGATTGCTATGACGTGTGGTCAGGTATATGTAGGGCAGACTTCGAGATGCATCAACACGAGACTAAGGGAACACTTATCTAGTCTGAAAGGTCGCCCTGGTACGCATTTGGCTATGCATTGTCAAGAACACGATTTCTCACCGTGTCTTAGTAGCACCGTAATTTTGTATAGGCATAAGAATCAAACCGCGAGAGAAAGTGTGGAAGCGCACTGGATTGAAAAACAAAAGGAAAAATGCATCAGCCATCCTGTTTCATTGCTGGATAAAGAAAATTCGCTGTTGTCATCACATCTACAACGTATTTTCATCGTAAGGGCTTGTTACATGCGCCTTGATGTTTTTACGTTGACCGGGTGGCTTTGGTCCACGGCGTTTTATCTCAAGAGTTATATGCGCTATAGGCGTGCTCTGTTTGACTAGATCGCGCAGATCTGTGGTTATTTAAGCAGGAAGTTCTTCGAAAATAAAACCAGTTGTTAGAAAGCGCTCGTCCGTGTGTTGCTCCTCTTCTTTGTCCCAAGAAGTTTTTAAATAATGAAGTTAATAATGTTTTAACATTTATTTGCCGGAGTACAAATGCCATCGTCGTTCTAACACACGCCACGTGACATAGCCATAGGTACGTACGATTGTATATGTAGTCGCTGATGACGTCACAATCGGCGTTTATCAAGCTTGCGCTCGTCCACTACTTATGCAGAACCCAACAACCGCCATGTCGTAAGCTTGAGTTGAACCGCCATTCTAGAAATCATGCTGTTTCCTCTATCCAATCGTCTTCAACGTGGTCGTCGTGGGACTAGTGTAGTCACGCACACACACGACCACTCTATTTACACAAACATGCTGGTTTACATGGCAACATGGTATCGCTTTCCGGAACGCCAAACTACTCTGGATAGCCACGTACCTCCAAAGTGCTTCGCGTACCATCGATCCCCACAGTGCGCGGGATCTGCACAACTGTTTCTCTTTCTTTTTTTCTTTTTAATAGCGTGATAGAATGAAATACTGGTGCACAAATACGGCCCCGACAGTGACATGCATCTTAGATACATGTTACAGTTACGCAGGTAGCTTAACTATAGACCTAGGTTTTTATAAAAGAGCGAGGACTAACGCCTCCTAATTTTAGACGCGGTGGTGTACGCGTCAGATCTGTTCATTATGAACTTTAGGACACTCGTTTTTATGGATGGATGGATGGATGGATGGATGGATGGATGGACGGACGGATGGACGGGTGGACGGATGGACGGATGGATGGACGGACGGACGGACGGACGGACGTCCACCAGGGTGCTGAATATACGAAGCAGCAAACTCAGATGAATATAGGAACAGTTAAAACCTTCAAAAAATAAAAAAGATATAAAAAAACACAACGCAACTATAGGATTAAGTCAGAACTGTTGGTGCCCGTTTGACTAGAATATTGATCCGAGAGCTTATACCATTAAAAAACGGTATATAAAAACAAAATTTCCAAGAAGAAAATTCAAGTACACCCGGTCAATGCACTTTTACACGACGAAAGAAACCACGGTCGACAAAAAGAAAGAAAAGTGCGCATTGCAAAAGACAAAATCGTTGCCCTAATGAGAATTAAGAAGCTTCAGAAGCGGCCTTGCGTACTTAATTAAGTGTCACTTTATTATAAATGGAACCAAAGCGAAAAAAAAGGAAATAGGATAAAAATCGAAATCAGTGTTGGAGATAGGATTCAGGCTAGGGATGGCAAGTGATTAAATAAACATTCTTGCAGAATAGCTACAGGGAAAAAAATGAGGCTAAGGACTGTGCCCTGCAACAACCATAGTTTCATTGTTTCAAAACAAGAATAAGAGATTAGGCTCCTCGGAGTCCAAATTGCCGGGCCAGTGGCGGTGCGTGGTCCATCTGTAGCATAGCAGTGGACGTGACTACGACTAAGCCGCCTTGCCAAAGTAGTGTTAATTACTACACAGTTTCTTCTAGCTTTCCAAACTTGCACGAGAGCTCCGGGTTTAATTATGCAGCGCAAGCGGATTGCTCTAAGCGACCCTTCGCTCCTGGCTAGTCTCTGTCGATCTGCGGGCAGTGCCGTGTCTGTTGCAGCTTTGCGGAGAGATGAGTCATTAAGTTTCACGTTCGGTCATGGCTCGCCCGCGTAGTGATTATTTCTTGCTTTTCCAATATTCCGTTTCTATTCGACTTTTCATGCTGTCCCTACAAGAGCCGAGCTTTCCAGCTGTAAGTGCTGCTCACTTTGCACATTGCGCTTTCTCTTATAGAAGAGCGCTAGCAGCGCCTTAACCAGCACGAGCTCTGCGCTATATCTAATTGTCTTAATCAAAATGAGGAATACTTATCGTGAGTAAAAATAGCTAAATGTTCAATCAGTGTAAGTAGGTTCGCATGCAAACTACGAGTGACATTTGATACAAAATATGGTTTATATTTGGTCGCATGAGTTTATTTCTTTCTGATTTCTTCATTATTGCTTTAACTGCGCGCCGCTCCTGCAAGACATGCTTGCGTGTAGTGTTGCGGTCTCCACACTGACAAGGTTTGATTGATTGTTGCGGTTTCCATGTGACAAGAATGACAAGGCGCCATCTCGATGCAACTACGTTTCGCGAATGTTGTTTGAGCGGCGAGGCGTGGAAGAAAAGCCGGTGATTTTGCAAGAAGCAGCGAATAGCGAGAGAGAGAAGAAAAGTAATCCTAGGCTGTAAGGATTTTATACTCGAGAACTTGCTGTTACCGCTCTCTCTTTTACAGGATTTGACTGCGTGTTAGTTTTTCATCAAATTCAGTTAAACGTCTTAATTAAAGGCCAGGTGTATGTTTTGCGTGCGTGAACACAAATTGAAGCAAAAAAAAAAATTAAATTATGGGGTTTTACGTGCCAGAACCACTTTCTGATTATGAGGCACGCCGTAGTGGAGGACTCCGGAAATTTTGACCACCTGGGGTTCTTTAACGTGCACCTAAATCTAAGTACACGGGTGTTTTCGCATTTCGCCCCCATCGAAATGCGGCCGCCGTGGCCGGGATTCGATCCCGCGACCTCGTGCTCAGCAGCCTAACACCATAGCCACTGAGCAACCACGGCGGGTAAATTGAAGCAATGCGACTAAAAGGGAGATAGACAGCAAAAGCACGAGAGGTATTTTACTTGCGATGAACGAGATTAGAGTTATCGCTCGAGGTTTAGTTCGAATGAACCTGGTAGAAAAACGTTCGCAGTAGCTGTAAACTACCGAACCACCCTTGCGCCATCCACCGAAAGCAGAGCAGTCAACCGGGCTGTTACTTTGGTTAACCGCTTTGTCTTCTGGTCTCTTTTTCTCTTATTTTCTCTATCTATCTCTATATTTTCTGAGTGTGTTAGAGAAAAGTGCTTAGAACAGAACATTCAGTATATACTCAAGTTCACCAAGCTTATTTATGCGTTGGAACTTTTCCGAGAAGGTTCGAGAACATTCTTCACTTCGCATCTTTTTTGCATTGTCAGCTATAAAATCCGCACGAGCCCCTCGCTTCAAAAATAATGGCATTAAAGACTTTAAATATGCTAGACATTTATACATTTCATGCCCTTAACGTTTTCTCTCTGGCAGTACTTTTGCCCTCTACACCTTTAAAACCTCTATGCAGTTTTAGGGTACAATTCTGTCCTGCAATCGTCATCAAGCGGGCATTTCAGGGGGAAAATGCTAGTTTTCTCATCATGCGGATATAAAAATTGAATAAATGAATGATGGATGTTGCGTGTTCTCCAAAGAATTAAGAAAACATAAATGAAATACAAATGAAATATGTAAAAAGAGCGGGGGCTTGTGATAATAATCGACGCCCGCCTATTTGCAAATGCGAGTTTGCTCAGCTGGGCTTCTCGTTAAAGTGATCCCTCTATTCGTGTGATTACTAGAAATATAGCAGCACACGATGAACTTTAAGCTCATCAGTGAGAAATGCAAAGTTAAAGCAACCGCTGTTGCCGTTCCGAAAAGGTAAACTTAAATGCAAGGACGCCATAAATCCTGCCAGCGGGGGGGTGATCTCCAGCAACACAAAGATGCTTTGGTTCTATTAGTAGTATTCATCTAGCTGTAATTCAAGAATAAACTCATCTACCCAGGTCTAGGATGACACTAGGATAAACTAAGCTAAATCTAGCATAAAAATAGATATGTACCCCCACACACACGTTAGGAAAGGGCTCCTTCAAAGCAATCAATGTCATTGATGTCAACCATGTCAACACGGGCACTGGCTGTGTTGTCATCCTTTCATAGTTCTGTTGTCTGCGCTGTTTTTCAGTATGTATTTTTCGAAGAGAGTGAGTATGGTATTGCTGAATCATATATTTAGTTTTGAATTGGTAGTTTCTTGTTTATTCAAAAGCTCGAATATTACCAGCGTAATTAAGGCATTTGCATATTCTATCTTCCCTATATCTAATAAATTGTTAATGCCCATCTTTTCAACAAAACTGCTTGGGCAGCATTGACGCCTGAAGTATTGTGTAAATAAATAAATAAATAAATAAATAAATAAATAAATAAATAAATAAATAAATAAATAAATAAATAAATAAATAAACCTTCTCGCGTAACATTGCTGCATTCACTCCAGACATACGGAGACGCACCCATAAATAATACTATAGCAGTGCATGGCACAGAGAACGCGCGCTGTTGTTTTTATTCGAAGTGAATATGACGGTGAGGGGAAATGTTCATGACGGAACTGTACTTGCACAGCATGCTCGCGGAAATCCTTCCGCTTATCATTTCTCTGATAAGTAGTATAACGTGCCAGAAATTAATTGGCCGGAGAACAATCTCACGTTCAGGAGCGTTTCTACCTCATCGCGTTCATAAAAGCTTCCTGCAGCTATATGCAGATCGCGGAGCTACCGTCAAGCACCCTGCCTACCACTGTGCGTAACCACAACGGGATCTGTCTGCTAAACTGACGGCGCACAGATGGCCAACCCCGGCTATCCTCGCGGCAAGCCGGTGATCCTTTTCGCTGGGTTCCCTTTGCACCCGCAGTAATTTACCTGACCGAGATATGTTCTAAGTGCACAGGAACTTGCAGCTCCCATTATCTACTTATGCGTGTTCTGATGGCTATTGGGCGGAACAGATGCAGGCTCAGAAAACTAAGAGGCACAACAAAGGACGCACTATACGCTATTGAATTTGTGCTACTACATGCAAGAACCTCCATGCGCTGTTAGAAGTAGCAATGCCATGGCATTGGTGGCGACATGGCATATAACTGGCAATAGACTCTAATTGGCTGCGCATAATTTAATTTAGGCATCGCGCTTGAGCAAATGACGACGCGTACAGTATAAACATGCACGCACAAGGCATACCGCGTCGGTTGTTAGACTGTGGGCACCTGTGTTTTGTCGCGTCCACGGACTCAACTAAAACTGTTAATGTAACGGCCTGCGATGCAGGAATAAAACAAAGCGAACTGGAACCGAGGGCGGAACCGGGCACTTTGCAGCTCGGCCTCCTCCTTAAGAGGAAGCTTTAGCTCGGGTGTTCGTATCTAAATACATGTAGAAGGAAAATTTGTTTTTCTCAGCAACCACTGCACCAAATTTGACGAGGTTTCTTGCAATTATAAAAAAAAACTTAAATTCTAGTGATTTTTCGTTTAGGATTTTTTATTTAGGCAGTCACTTTATTAAATATTGGCATAAATCGCAAATTTTTAGAAAGCTAAACTATGAAGTTTAGAACTGTAACTCAATAACGAAAAATGATATCAAAATTTTGTGAATTGCATCTAATAGTATATCTATAGCGGACAAAATTCTTTTGTTATACATTATTCCAAAAGAAAATGTAATATTATGGAAATACGGTTTTTGCAGAATCCTTGTACACAACGTAACAAATTCACGTAAGATACCAATTGGCGTATCAAATTTGTCCGCTTTGAGTGTTTTAACAGATGCTGTTTACAGAACCGCAATATCTGTTCTTAAAGAGCAATTAATTTGTAAACGTCGTGCTTCAACTTTTCTCGAAATTTCAAAATTTTCAAAATATTTTAAACAAAATTCAGACCCTAAATCGAAATTCCGTTTCCAACAGACACTAGAATTTAACTCTCTCTCTCAAAAGCCATAAATTTCATTAAAAGCAATCCAGGGGTTATCTCACAAAAGCGTTTCTGCTTTTTACATGTATTTGAATAGACCACGTCGGAACTGGGCCCGAGCTAAAGCTTCCTCTTAAACAATTTGTCGAGGGATCAAATACATGAATTCATGGATCAAATACATACTGCATTGTCATTGCCAAAGATGCTGATATATTTTTGAGATATTTGTTTGTCCATTTATGAAGTAAAGAAAATATCACACGAAATTTAGAACTATATCAGTTCGAAACCAGCAAAGCAGTGCATGCCGCTGATATGAAAAGTGTAAAGGCCATGAAAGGAACAAGTTGAGGACAAATATGTTAATGAAACTTTGTCATTCAAGAACCTTGTTTACATTCTTGTACATATGCAACGGCCAATGAAATATCTCAATAACGCTGTCCTTTGCTCCAATATATTACGCAGGAGCAGGTGTCACGGTCGTGTATCGTGAGTGATTGCACCGAAATTATAGTCACAACAGAGAGCACGTATAAAAACCAGAAGTTTTGCAAAATATACTAGGGCCAGCCAAATGAAAGTGAGCCAATGCGAACATATGACAAACGGGGTATTTTATTTAAGATTAGTCTGCATGAAGAATTAGACATTTGTCCTATTGACTAACGGGTCGCGTGATTCCCGTCTCATAAAGCTCCTTGGGTTGCTGCTTCAAAAAGTCTGCAACTGACTCTTGCACGTCATCGCCCGACACAAATCTGGTTCCCTTGAGCTCTTTTTTCAGTTTCCCCAAAATGTGGAAGTGGCAAGGCGACAGGTCTGAGCTGTATGGCAGATGTTGAAGCGTTTGCCACTTGAACTTTGTATTAACCACATCAGCGACGTGGGGAACAAGATGACCCCATTCGTCTATTTTCTACGTCGTTTGTTCTTTATTGCGACACGCAACCGATCCGGCGTTTCACAATATCGGAAACAATTGATACTCTTTAAATATTTGGCAAATTCTATCAGCAATGGCCCCTGACGATCTAAAAAAGTCAACAACACCTTTCCGGCGGAAATGACGGCCTTTGCTTTCTTTGAGGGTGGCGAATTCGAATGTTTCCACTGTAAGCTTTACCGTCGTGTTTCAGGCGCGTAGTAGTGGCACCATGGTTCGTCCCCGATCAATATTGCAGACAAGAAGTCTCCATCCTCATTGTCATACCAGATCAGATGAGTCAAGGCAGTGCCAAAATTCTCCGTCTTCTGGCGGGGGTTCAACATCATGGGCATGCATTGGGCACACAAGAACCGATAACCGAGATGTTCATGAATTATGGTGGGAACAAAAGCGTGGCTGATGTTCGCACGCTCTGCCAGTTCATCAATGCTTATCCTCCGTTCTTGTCTAATCAGCTCATCAACCTTTGAAATTGTGTTGGGGGTGATTGCACGGTGACTGTGGCCCGGTCTTGGATCATCTTTGCAACTTTCACATGCAACTGTACAGGACGCTCTTTCTTGGGTATTTGCGATACAGCTTGCCTGTGCTGACCAACACCTGCAGAAGTAATATCCGTACACTCGAAAGCGTCCAGGCCCAGGCACTTAGAGTGTGTCTTGGATTGCCGCGGTGTTCGTCAACGGCTGAAACCATTGCGATTGCACACGATTTCCCAGCCAAGACCCATATAGTCATGGAAGCGCTCAGAGCACACGTAAGACACCTTGCTCGAGCCCCTGCCCATCATCTAGCCTCACTGCCAGAGGATCGACCACGTGCTTCCTTTTGTGAAACAGTCCTGCCCTATCGTGCATACCTTCCATCAGGTTATACAGCTCCGGCGAAAGTTGCGTTTCCACCATGGTGCTTGGCTCAAGCAAAGGTTCGACTTATAGTACCAGGAATACGAACAAAAGTCCAACTCTCGTCTTCAGCACTCAAGCAGCTTTCACTGCTCTTGCTGTACGAGACGTACAACGAGCATCATCATCTGTATACTGACGCTTCAACCACGGTGAATGGGTCTGCCGGATCGGTGATCTTTCCTGCAAAACCTTCCACCATAAAGATCCGACTCTCTCACCAGACTACATCGACTGCCGCGGAGCTTGCTGCTATTCGTTGTGCACTTCGTGTAATTTCTGAAGAACTACCCAAGAAATGGAGCGTGTTCACTGACTCCAAGGCTGCTCTTCATTGTTTGGTTTCTGCCTTACGCCGAGGACCCCACGAACAACTAATTCTAGAAATCAGACTGCTGCTTCACCACCTCGTCGAGCAAGGACACGACATCACGTTGCAGTGGATTCCAAGCCACTGTGGCATAATGGGCAATGAACTTGCCGATGCAGCAGCACGATCTGCACATGAGGAGGGCTTGCAAGACTCCATTCCATTCTCAAGAACAGACGCTGCAACGAAAATTTGTGTGCTTGCAAATGAAGCCATCAAAACTTTATGGAACTCACCAAGCTTAAAGCATACACGTCTACACCGACTGGACCCATCCCTTCGACTTCGACCCCCATCTGGACTCTCTCGACTAAAAACAGCAGTACTTTGCCGACTGTGGCTTGGTGTCGCCTACACAAGATCCTTCGCCTTCCGAGTCGGTATCGATGACAGCGCGGCTTGCAGACACTGCGGCGGCGAGGAGACCATCGAACACGTGCTCTGCCACTGTCCTCAATACAGCGCGCACCGGCAGTCACTAGCGACCGCGTTGGCACGCCTTGACGACAGGCCACTTTCAGAACAGTCAGTTTTGGAATGCCGACGTGAACTGTCGGCGCAGCAAGTCGGTCAAGGCTTTGTTGACTTTTCTACGTGACAGTGGCCTATATAGAAAGACTATAATGACCCCATTCCATCCCTTCTCATATTTTTTTTTCTCACGCTTTCATTTTTGTCACGCTCTTCTTTCCGTCTTTACTTCCCCTTTCCCTTCCACTAGTGCAGGGTAGCAAACCGGAGGTTTTAAGTCTGGTTAACCTCCCTGCCTTTCCCTCATTTGCATCTCTCTCTCTCACATCCTTCTTTGAACCGTTCGCTCCAACGCTTCACAGTGGTCAATGAAATCCGATGTTCAACGTACACGGCAGCCCTACGGCAACTAATTTCTTTTTACGAAATACCTTCAGCAGTCAAAATCCTCACAACACCATGCTGCTCATCTTCTGGAGCATTCATTACGTCACACAACCATGTTCAACCCAGTGTATGAGAGTATTAAAGAACATTTATCCACACACCTGCATGTCACTTTTGTAAATGGGAGATGCTTGTGTGCTACGCGCATGCCTCGCAGATAATGAACCGAACCATTATTGCGCGGGGTGGGTTGGCTCACTTTCATTTGACTCGCACTCGTACATTAGAAATGTGAAGATATAATGGAATATAGAAATGCGAAGATACAGCTTGATAAAGGGCAACAAAGTGTCACTGGAAACAAAGCTCATGCACGTATACACAAAACCTCGCAACAAGATATTTAAATATACATATAAGTGTCCAATAAATCTACGCATCTAAGAAAAAGCCACTGTTATAATGTGTCAAACAAGGCAAATAAACATGTTGCGCCATCACAGATTCACAGATCACAGAATCCTAAGGCCCGCCCACCCTCCTTCCACTTCCCCCGATGTATAGCGCGCGCCGGAAGGCGGCGCGCTTGCTCCCCGCTTTTCTCCTCGCACATACACCATGCGCTTTCCCTCGCACATACACCATGCGGCGCGCGGTCACGGTGTTATCACCCTTGGACTTTATACGGCGATGGCAGGAATGCACTGGGAGTATCCATATAATTGCTCTCGCAATGATATCATAAGAGTATCCGGCAACTCAAGCGTCCCGTGGCCCATTACTTTCCGTGAAAGAAGTAACAAAATCGAACTTTTACCATGCAGAAATTTGCTGCGTCGCAACAATGTATTTTTTTCTTCCTTTTGGGAGGCAGGGCTACCGAAATGAACAAACGCAAAGGAAAGCATGTTGGCCACAATCGAGTGCCTACTTTGGGCACCTAATGTGGCTACCGAAAGAATATCGAAGAAAACGTGAGACGCTTGGCCCACAAAGAACCGTACGCATGCTGCTCTGTATCCTACACCGGCGAGACAAAATATTCCGGAGAGGTTGTGCTCAGGCGAACGCGTTGCAATCCGTCGAGTCCCCACAGTGATGGCGGCGAGCGGCGAGCGACCATTGTTTCTTTTTCTAGTCTGCTAGCCAGAAAGCGTCCAAAACTCTCGAAGGCGAAAATCCACTCGGCCAGAGAAAACCGAACGCGCACCGAAGTGCGTCGCGCGGTGGTAGGGGCAACACCAGAAAAAGGCATGTGCTCTCGCTGGCTCTGGCAGCCCGCGGGTAGGGTAGCGAGAACAAAAAAAAAATTGAAGAGGCTCAATGTGTCCTTGCAAATAAAAGTCAAAGCAGAAAAAATAAATAAGAACATGGTTATCTTGGCTGGCTTTAGTATCTTGACATGGATGCTTTGGCGTAAGTGAAAAAAAAATGTAGATTTTTTTTTATGACATGACGGCACAAATGAACCACCAAAACGTTTCGTCTCATCTGACTTCGCTGCGTGCTTTGTCAACTTGTCTGATGGTGTGTTGATTTGGCTTGTGTCGTTGTATGTTCCGATGTAAGATTTTAGAAAAGTAAATGAACCTTTGGTGCCAAATGGTTATAACAACATTAAACTCACAAAGTTCCGCAACTGAAAATCTAAAGCCCAACTTTGGAAATGTAAATGCACCTTTCACATCAAAAGTTTATGAGAACTTATACCCATGGAGTTTCAGAATTGACATCCATGCGCTCCGTAGATTCCGCGGCCTCCGCGATATGCCGCGACGAGCCCGCTCGCCATCAAAACACCCTTTGTGCTCGGAGGGGGCTCCTTGTATTATGCGACTCCAGGTGAATGGACGTCGCCGCGAAATCCAGCCCGAGTTCGCAATGTTCGCGGTGAAATGTCTTTTCGAGCGTGAAAAAGACATTCTAGACAAAATCGAGAATGATTTCCGGCGCCGGGGGTTGCTTTGGTCGGCGGTGCATGGACAGCACGAAAAAATTTCGGGGGGGCTGAAGCCCCATAAGTCCCCCCCCGGCTACGCCCCTGCACCCGTTCGCTTACTCTAATAGGGCTAGGTTACACGTGCGTAACCACGATGATTTGTTATGCTAGCAGACGTGGCGCCAAGGGAAGCGAAATGCAATCGAGGACAGCCGAGGAATAAATGGTGCGATGGCGTTAAGAAAGTTGCAGGAATAGTATATATAATACATGGGTAAGTGAATGCCGCTGGCGGAGGCCAGTGTCCTGCAGTATTTTATGTCCTGCAGTGAACATAAGATAAGATGACGATGACGACGACGACGATGATGATATAATTACAAGCTGCCTACATTATGATGTCGAACCCTCATACAGATATTGGATTTTGTTTGCACCAACGGTAAAAAACAACAACAACAACCGTATTTCATTTTTTTTCTCAATAACCCATGTAAGATTATCACAAATTTACCTTTTGTCTGTAAATATTTTGGCAGTTCAATTAAACGTAACAGCTATTTTTCTTTTTCCTCAGCCAATCTTGGTCCTAATGTAGTACAACAGAAAATAATTATTCTCTGACAAAGCCGGCCAATTTCTTATGCGAAGAGGGCTTAATCGCGCGTCACTGTGTTCCTGTTCTTGTGTGTGCCTGTGCAGGATATTACCACGTTTTTGTGTGGGACTCTCGCGAATTGTGGTGGTGTGGCAGTGATGTCACAGACAGATTTCTCTAACGAGCGCGATTAATTATGTGAAATTTGTAAAATAACCATCACAGAGCGCGTCCTTACGCCGCATCCAGTGTTCTACGAAAAAAAAAAAAAAAAGAAGGAAGAGAAGGAAAGAAAATGCAGAGCAACCGTCTGCCTCCTGATTCTTGGCCTATGGCACTTAGTGAGTGCGAGCCATAAGAGAGGTCCGTCGTCGTCATCATCATCATTATGCAGACGTGCGCATAGACCATTAAGCAATAAACTCAATTTTTGTGAAACCTTGCTACGATGTAACAATGATACTTATCGGAGTAATGCTTTATCAGCAACAAGATAATGAAAAACAACACATTGGTGACGCGATATACTGCGTGTACCGATAGAACTTTAATTTCATTCGCGTGCAGCTCACTGCTCTTTTTAAAATCACAGTAATGAATTAAGCGAATAAATGGCGAAACCAAGGCGCCCACTTGATCACCACCTGACTACGAATATGTATACAAAGCATGCATTATTCATCTTGTTGCCGCAAGGCAAGCTTTTGAATAAAAGAAAAGTAAACAGGGTGAATTAAAGGGCTAGAGAAAGATAACTGCGACGACATTAAAAAAGCAAATACAAAATAAGACATTTGATGCCTCGTCTACAGTGATCATTGTGGTTTTGTATTGAATTCTGGGGTTTTAGGTGCCAAGACCATGATTTCATTATGAGCAATGCCGTAGTGAGGCTCTCCGGAATTATTTTGAGCACTAGGGGATGTTAAACGTGCCCCCAGTGCACATTACATGGGCGTTCTTGCTATTCGCGTCCATCGAAATGCGCCGCTGAGGCCGGGATCTAGCGTCCCTTCGCCCTCATTCGTAAAGAGAATAGAGAGAGAGAGAGAGAGAGAGGGAGAGAGAAAAGAATGAATGAAGGATAGAAAAAGAAGAAAAAAAGGAAGAAACTGTGCGTTCACGAAAGTTCCTTTGCGCATTTAGGTAGAAGGGGGCACTGCTGTACTGGCGAGGACCAAGCGATATGTGACAACGACAGGACGCAAACACAGCAGTGTGCGTTCCTCGTTTTCTCTGGCTGTCGATGCGCCAGTGGCGATCTCCCAGCCGCCTTTACGTGGTTTCCTCGGCGCCTCCCTCCCTCCGCGGCGTGCATACGCAATGGGCTGCGGAGGGCGCTCTTGTCCAGCGAGGCGCTGTTTACAAACGACGCAGTTATACAACGAGCCGCGCGATGTCGGTCGTTATCGCCTGCTCGGTGTTGCGAAACGTCTTTATTGCGCAAGCATCATGCTATGGTTTCTTTTTTTTTACGTTGTCGCACGTAAAATTTTATTTCCGTTCATTCGTCTGATGATTCGCTCTTTCGACTGCAATCACTGTGAGCAAACCGCTTTTCTTATTGCGCTCTCAACTTCTCATAAACATTGCGGCCGGCACAAAACGCTGTTCTGCCGTCGACTTCCGAGCTCCTAGCACTTTTGCGATATTTCGTCGTACAAAAACGGGGCGCAGTTCCCCTTCTGGCTGGAAAGGACAACGGCGCCCAATCATGGGCCTTTGTGGCCAAGAGGCGCAATTCACGGCTGCCAGTCTAGAACCACCGTCGCCACTTTGCTTCCTCCCTCCTTCAGTCTTTCAGCACTTGTAAGTTCGCGAGCCCCAGCGCTACCGGGGCTGCGAACGCCACTCGCCAGCACAGCGTCCTTTCCGTATCCATGGCGACGTCTGTTGGTGGTCCTCCAGCTAGTCATGCGGCCCATCAGCCTCACTGGAAACTTTCACCCCGTTCTTGCCGTGCTCCTCTCAGGCTCATTTCGCTCCCTGAACGCGACATATCAAGTGGCCGGCTGTCGACGTTGTTGAATTAAAGACCGAACGTGTTCGTGACATCACAACAAAGACATCACACTGAAGGCAATTATGCCGTATAACTGACCACTTTTTTTTTCTTCACGAGAACCGGTTTCGGTCGTTCAGTAAAGCGAAATTACTTTTAAAAGGTAGCGAGGGCAGATTCTAATTTATTTTACGAAATCATCACGGGCTCCATTGGACGTCACGTGCGGTTACGCATTGAAGGGTGTAGGATGCACTGACACGAATACTATGGCTGATAGCCACACCTCTGCTCTTGCATGTGCTTACTCTCGAATTATTACGTTTCCGAGTTGTTGTCATCAGCGGTGAGAACGAGGGTTTCTGAAAGGCGCCCTAGGATATTAGAACACGAATAAAAAGGAAGCTTTTGTACCCGTGTACCCTTTCGTTCCTATAGCTTCTTTATTCTCTCGTGTTCATGTTGTGTGGCTTTCGAAAATTCCGAACTCTACAAAACGACTTTTCTGTAAAATAAAGTACGAGCTGGCTTAGCGTCACATTATGATTGCTACATCTTAAATCAAAAGATTTTTCCCGCAGCAGGACAAGCGCGACAGAAGAACTACGCTGAGTTAAAGAAGACAAAGCGAATGGAAACCACCAGCTGACGCACGCTGCCTACGTTTAGAGTGCGTGACGCTGAAAAAGAAACAAAAGGACAGAAGCAAAAAAATTACAAGGACAAGAAATCGCGATGGTTTTCGTAACAGTCACAGAGTGAAGGTCGGTGACCTCCGGCCATGTTCCCGAATATTATCACACGCTACACTTGAAGCCTGCTATGACAAGTAAAGCAATGACTGCACGCAGAAACTTCACGAAACCGGCGAAAAAAAATATACAGGCCAGTTCGAAAAATTTCTCAGCCTTGTCTTTTTTCCTCTTTGCATTGCCAACTTTTTGTTTCGTGTGCATCTTGTTCTTCAGCACTAGCACCTCCAAGACGCTGATGACTTCCTCGTCTCCCTTGATTATTATTCTTGTCGTATTTAAATTCGGGAATGCGATCCGTACGAGTTTTTATCCGCGACCCAATTGTGAACTGAACCGGCCCCCGGATTGCACGAAGTACTGCTGAAAACCTTCAGAATATGACATGGCGTTTGAGAAGTTTTACATTGCACCCCGGCAGCAAATCATGTCAGTTGCGTAAAAAAGCGTCTCGACCGCGGTCTTCCTAATGAACGCATTTGGGCAAGAGGGGTATCATGTATAATATGCAATTTTCTTTTTCAGTTGAGCACTCGTATTGGGTTTGCTACGACTTTACTCAAATTTCCACCTTCAAGCAACTAAGAAAGGCGCAAAAAGAAGTAGTCTGCAATCTGCAGCGCCATCTTCAGCGATGACCTCGAATCGCCGCCAGATAGCGCTTCGGGGTTTTACTGCGACAGATTTCTTCCGCCATTTGCTCAGGGCCATCGAAGGCACATCTCTATGAAATTCCTGACGGAGGCACTAACGGTGGCCATGGCAGCACTGGTGGTGCTCTGAGACTAATGAGCAATGTCATTACGCACTGCCGCATTGATCGAAGAGTATCCATAGCCAATCGAGAAAGTTACCCCGCGGATGCGAAGCGAAGAGGTACTTCTGGCCCTTTGGAAGTCTTCAGGGAGATCGGCTCTGTTCACTATCTCTCTCTCTCTTTTACTTCCTTCCATTTGTTGGTCGCATATGTTTAGTTCTTTCATTTCTCGGCTTTCCTATCAGCTTCGTTTGTATTCGTTCAGAATTTGTTTCTGAGGAGGTACACTCGTTGAAAAGGATTCCAACTACTAGAGATGATGCCTGTTGGAACGCGCAAAAAAGTGTCTGGCCTGTACGGACAAGTTGGCCACGGGGATACGTCGACAGTAATATACCAGTAGGAGAGCAAGGACGCCGAATATATGTGGGGAAGCAAAAGGCGGTGTCTTGTTGCTTCGGCAGATGTAAGAAAACGGCCGTTGGTTCTGGAACAGAAATGGAGCTGACGTGAGGTTAGAGAAAGGACAAGGCTATTCGGTGCTTTAGCATAGAAAGCGCAAGAAGGCAGATAGAGAGAGAAAAACAAAAACAAAACTGAACGACACAGAAGGAAAGCGCCTGTTCATTCAACACAAGGAATAAAGCTTTTGGCATGTACTTTTTCGTTGGCCTAACCCCTCCCACTTCCTTAATCCGACGTGAAGTTATGGGGTGCGTGCTCCGATACGAAAAAAAAAAAAAGAACTTGAAATCGTTTTCTGTTTACTTTCTTAACCATTTCGGTGGTTCGTATTTTTTTCGTGTTCTGGCTGCTATATGCCTTGTATTTCTGGACGACGACATCTATGAATTGCCATGCGGGTAGTGATTGGGTTACAGAGAACAGATGGCTTTTCAGAGTTTCACTGGGATTTTTACATTAAGTAGTGCATTAGTACTAAGAGGTTAGAGAATATCGTTATCCTTTTGCTAACCCAATATCTGCCTTCGTTACACATTCAACAATAACATCTTTTATCCACTGACGACATGGTATTAAGACTCTCGGGTGGACAACTTCTGGATGAATGGCCGACTTCTATCAATAAATAAGCGCAGATGTGTTAGCATTCCGCGATTTCAGTCCCTGTGAAAGCATTTGGCTTCAAGGCTAGTCTTCGTAGTATGAGATAGAGAATTATAAAATGAGTTCATTGCTTGGCGAAATGTAATATCTTAAAAGAGAAAAGGAACAAATTGTGCTAAAAAGGAAGGCGCGCTGCGAAGGACAGGACCTATAAACTTTTGTAATTGCATATATTTCCTGGCAAAAGCAAGGAGAGACTCCACGGCGGCTCGACAGTCCTCTAGCTCGCGCAATGGTCGGATCCACTCTTCGTAGCCAGGCGCATCGTCTTGGGGTGATTGCTTTCCCAGCACCAGTTCATGCGCCGGACACTCCCACATCAGGTGTTCGGCGGTAGGTCGTACATGTTGCTTGCAGTTCGGCTATGTGTGGCCACAGCTAGGGGCGCATTGTGTGTAGTCATCAGCGTACACATCTTGTTGACTTTCTGCCGCCCGTCGTCTCGCGTAAGTGTGAGATAAATCCAGGTTGTAGCCGCAAAACAAGCACTTCTTCGGCGCCGGGTAGACTAGGAGGCTGTGGGTGGTGGTTCGGAGGCACAGCGTGTCGCAGGTGCATCTGTCGTTAGCCACTGTGCTGGGGTAGTGGTTTTGCCGTAGCGCTGCGAAGCCCGAAGGCGCGGGCTCAAACACCGGCCATGGCGTCCACGTTTCAATGGGGACGAAATGTATAAAAGCTCTTATACCGCGCGTTGAGGCATGTTAAAGAATCCCAGGTCACAGAAACCCAGGTGAAGAACCCCGCAATACGGGGTTCTTCAAAATATAACGGGGTTTTAGCGCGTAAGATCCCCGAATTATATTTTGATGGTTTGCTTCTGTCGTTGCTTCTTAAGGGAGTGCTGGACTTTATCAGGGTCGTGAAAATCAGGCTGAAGTTTGGACGGTGGCGATGTAGAAGGTGAAGGTGAATGGGTGCGAAGAAGGGGTTGAAGGCCCGCGCTGCCTCATTAACCCTCTCGCATCCACGAATACCAGTGTGATCCGAAACCCAAGTGGACGACCACAGTGCTGCTTGCAGTTGCATCGTCAGCTGGCGCTTCGCACAATTGCGTGGTATTACGTAATCGCCGGAATAAATGACGCTCTTGAGACAGAGAGAGGGGAAAAACAGAGGAAGAAACGCCAGGAGGTTAACCAAGGTCACGCCCAGTTGGCTGCCCTACACTTGGGGGACACGAAATGAGGAAAAAAATAAGGAGGAGTCATTCGGTGATCACAGGGCCAGAAAGAAACATTCAACGCTCTCGTGAGCAGTCGCTATCACAAAACATCATTGTGCGTAATGTGGTCTTAGCTTTGCAGATGGAAGCACTCACCTGACCGTTGGGCCTCTCTACGTAAGTGAGAAAATAAATAGAAAGAAAAAAGATGAATTTGATGTTTTGTGGCATAGAAAAAAAAGAATAGGAGAGAGTTCTTTTAAGAGCAATCGCCGGTGGCCTGTAATGGCGTGATATTCAATTAGCTGGGACAAGCATCCCGCAGTTAACGCTCCGCGCACGGTTGTTCGCTAATAGCATTAGCCTCGCTTTGTCGCTCCGCTAACTCTTCCTGCTGCAAGACCATAGGCGCTTCAACGGCTTGCTGCTAGGCCGAAGCTTCCGCTTCTTCTACCGTTACTTATCTTTTCCGTTTTTTTCGCAGTCTCAATTACCGGAAGTGAAGCAATGAACGGGAGTAAATGAAGCAGAAAAGAAAAAAATGTAAAAGAAAATGGTTGGATGAGCGCACGCGACGTCTTCGCGGGCATTATCGCTTGCGCAGCCCTCTTTACGGCATCTCAAAATAGGGTTGAATTAGCGACTGAGATATTTAGCGTTCGAGAACGAGGTTTGAGAGTTAACGTTACTTGGAAATTTATTTGTGCGCCAGCACCCTCCATTTCCTTAACAGAAGTTTGCCGATTTAGGATAAGAGAAAACCTAGGCGAATCTCAAATACTTGGTTTGAAGTGATCTTGACAAAAAATTCCGTCTGTGCACATTGTGAGACGTTTCACTGTACTTTATTTATCAGCGACACCTTAACGGTAACAAAAAGAGAAATTACTAAAGGTAGCTTTAGAAAGCTGCATTAAGCGGGGGTGGTGATGTTGCCGCGCAAACAGAACAACAGTTCTTTCTGTAAAGATTACCCCAGAAAATTGGTGGTTGTTTTCTTAGGCTAGTGCAGAGATTGTTCCTTTACATGCAGCTTGAACCTATTCACCAATTTATAGAACAAAAGAAAAGGTAAAAAAAGAGTAAGCGGTGCACTTGGTCGGTACGCCACAGGAGCGCAAGCGTACCAGCGGGAACAAATATCGGCGTTGGTTTGAGGCTAATAAGCATGCAGAAAAATTGGCTTAGCATGAGCCTGACTGATATTCCGGCACAATTATGCAGTTATTTGCAGCAGAAGAAAGCAACCCAGTTCATTAGGGGAAGCCGCTGTATTGTTTCTTTCCAAGAGATGACAAACAGCGCCTTTCGGCGGCTCGAATGCAGGCCCCTGCGGGCCTATTCATCCCTGCAATCGTAGACGGCATGCCACAATGACACCGTCATATTGAAGGCAAGGCCCACTGTCTTCGCATAGAGACAGAAGAACAACGGCCCATTGTCACCCAACTGCTGCAAAGGCATTTAGGTCACCCTGGCATAACAGAAAATGAGACTGGGAACAATGCAAGACCGGTACTATCCACGAGCGACTGGTCTTTGCGCACACGACGCATTCTAGGCCAGATCATATCAGAAAGAACAGTACTTCCCTTTTATATAATGTATTTTACGTTATGAAAGCACTCTGGCATATCGACAACATCGGTTGCTTTCTTGGCTTTTGTCAAAGGCTCGTAGCTAGGGTGGAGTTGAGCACTCTAAAACGCTCAGACGGGAGTCATGAGACATGGAATGATGGGCAGACTGCACGTCACAGACACACACACACAAAGGGTAGCATAACAAAGCAGCACACAATAGCATCACAGTAGCGCACAGAGTAGTGTCACATGATAGCATGATAGGCATGCCGCGAGGCAAACCTCCAGAGGGTACAGTAAAGAGCCTCTCGTCTAAAATGATCATATTGTTGCTCGCGTCCCAAGTCATCAAGGATAGCGTGGTGATTTGAGTTGTGGTAGACTACCTTGATGTACAGAAACATCGCCACTGTCCACCGTTTCGGGCATTTTCGATGCTCAGGAGATGCTACAAAGCCTAGTCATGATTGCCAGATTTGGCTACATTGCGCCAAATTGGCTTCATTTTGAGGCTGGTTGCGGGAAAAAAAGTTGCCTTGGCTACTTGGCTACCTTTTTAGTTACATATGAAATAGCTTGGCTATTGTGAAAATTGGATACAAATTTGTGTAGCTCCCATAATGCAGCAACTTTAGCAATATCTAGGCCACCGTACGACCCCGGCACTTCACGTCTTTTCAAGCTGGTCCATCATCATCGTCAACCCAATGCGGGCGCTTTCATTTCATGCAGTGCATTTCGTACTAGTGACGTCACAGCGTGGGCCATCTTCGCATTGACATTTCGCGTCAGGCCTGCTGTACATTGTTGCGCAGCAGATTGTAGAAGCAAACTGGTAGCGCATCAAACGCTTCACGGGGAAGGACGCTCGCTTTGGGTAGTTATTCCGTAAGTAGTGTTTAGAAACAGAATGTCTGATAATCTAGTCTCGATTCTAAGGATAAAGTTCGGACTGCGACCGAGGAATTTTACCAGCTCCCAGCTTTGATATCCTTCCAGGAATGATTCCCAAAATGATCCTAAACATTTATACCTCAATTGCAGCTGCGATTCTGATTGTGTGATAATTTTCTAGTGTGTGGGTAACATTCTAGCCTTATAACCTGATCAATGAGCTGTTAGCTTCAGTCATTTATACACGTTGCATAATATTTTTGTACGTGCCTATATTTACTAAAATAGCTTTAAGCATTGAATGTGATAATGTCTTTATAGTAACAGAATAACAACGAACGCAACGTATTTCCGTAATTTGGCTACTTTTGTGGCTAGATTTCTCCCCAGCCTAAGTTAGCAAAATTTTTGGCTGCTTTCTGGGATTTTTTGGCACGGTTCACATCTTGAACCTGGTGACCCTGAGCCCAGTGCATCTTGAATTCATAAGAGACGAAGTTTAAAACTAATGATAATGTCCAGATACGCCTCATAACACTCCAGACATCATTATAGACCTGACAAAACAATTTTTTCATTATCGTTCCAGCAGAACTGGGCAGCCTGACGGGACAACGCATTGCTATGTCTATTGGACACACAATAGCTTTGACTGAAAATTACAGTATTATTGATTTTAAACTTCAATGATTCTGAGTGCTGAAAACGTAGCGGAATAATTTTCACGGTCAGACCTTAAACTACAGCTCAGAAAGAGGGCTGAAATGCTAAAATCGACAAAGAAGAATTCCTCAACAGTCCTGCTATCGTTATGGGTACAGACAACACACTCTTATAACCTCTCTCTTTCGTTAACGAGGATCATAGTAGTAAAACCTTTGTGGTAAATCATACTTGCGACTCATGGGTTACGGCTTTTAATTCGTGCGCAGTGATGTGAGCTGTGTGATTTCGCTGTGCTATTGACTGGCCACGGATGTCCATTACTTGGAATGGGCTGGTTACGTAACCGGTAACAGAAATCTTATCGCAGCACAGACAATCTCTACCGCCTTTTATTATATGCCATCTGTAAAAGTTGCCGTAAGGCTGGAAGTCTTGCCGCTACCGGATTAGACTAACGCGTATTCATTAGCTTTAATTACGATATCGGTGCAACCTGTGACTGCCGCACCAAACTGCTTATAGACAATAAAATTTCTCGAGGTTTCTATTTATCAGGACGGCATATTGTGTGACATAGACGAGGCAGTAATTGGGCAACTTATGAAATTCGGACTAACATCTTTTTGAGCACAATAGATTATTATCCTATTCTAATGCAGAATTTGGATATGCAGACTTCATACTCACTTCCGCATTAAAAAAAGAAAAGAAAGGTGGCACTGCTAGTTTCTGCGGCGTATTGAATTCCGAGCGCTTTTCCTCAGAAAACTGGAAACAATATGCCGAATAGGTAGCTCAACTTTCGCACCTCTCTCAGGCGCCTATGAGTAACATGACGGTTCTTGCTTTGCCGTGGGTCGATCATGAAGCGGAGATAAGGGCTTAATAAATATGATTTCTCATTATTCGTCCTCTGCTACCTTCATGTTATCAAATTATTGCGATGCCGCGTGCAGCGGAATTATAAAAGAAGAGATCCCAACATCATACAGCTGGCAATATGCGTTGTCATTAAAAAACAAGAAAGAAAAAGAAATCGGCGTGCTAACTGGTCTACAGCTCCTGGTTTACCTTTCATATGACCGCGGCACTAAACGGACCAACCGTGAAGAATATAGGAGCCACTGGCGCAAAGCCCTGTTGCACGCAATACGTCCGGCTTCCCGCGCTTTTCTCGCTGCCTTCGCCGCAGTCTGCCAGCTTGCTTGGACGACGACAGGATTGGGCGACGCGATGCACCGCGAATCGCCGGAATAAGCGGAAATGCGCGTCACGTGTGCGTTCTGAACGAAGGCCGGCGCCGCCGCGCAATGCGCGGGCAGGAAACTGGGGTTGTACGCAGGAAAAAAAAGAAGGGTCTGTTCGTATCCTCTGTGCCGGGGAACAAAGCCTTGCGACTATGCCCTTTATTTTGTCTTTCGCAACGCTTATCATTCCCATAGAACGCGCGTCGTACATCCTATGAGGATGCAATGGGATCAGTGGCAAAAAGGAAATGCGGAGTAACGCTTGAACGGAATTCTAATCAGCCAAGATTCCACGAGAACCTGTGCGATCGATGAACAGGCCGATCGGCCTCGCTGGTTTTCTGCATAACAGCCTTTGCCTCTCTAGTCGATGCGTTTCACCCTTCTTTTCTTTCGGCTCTCTTGAAACCCCCATGTTCTCTGTCTCTCGAAGCTGCCCGTTCTTTTCTATTCCTCACCTTTGTGTCACGGAACCATGCAATGTACGCTCCCGCGTTTTGTTTTGCACTTTTGCTTTTACAAGCAATGCTTTATTCTAAAATTTAGGTGTTTTCTTATTCGTCATCCGTCTGCACCACGAAGCTATTGTGATATTGCGGTATGGCTTTCGGCGCACTATTTTACCGCGTATTAGTTTCAACTTGTTTTCTTGTTATACCCACAGCATACCCTATGTGTATACTAATCTATATTCTTTGGATTCTCATAGGCGTAGAGCTTATAAAAATATAGAAAAAAAGCCTCTATAGCTCCTCTTTCTCGGCCATCTTTCCTCATGTCAACCAAGGAAACTCTTTTCTATATTGCTTAAACATATGTCTCCGAGGGTGTAATGTCTTGATTAAGCCTTACGTTTTTTATCAATTCCTCCCTGGGGTTAACCTCGGCTATTCGATGGGTTTTTCGCCGAGTAAAGCTAGCCGATTCCGGAGACAGCATAAAAGCACAGTGTACCAATTCGGGAGATGGTGTAACCAAAACCGGGCTATCTGGGAGACAGTGTAGGCCGCTGTAGCGTGGGTCGCGTAGTGAGGGGTCTGCATCTTGCCGTGTTGCATGGAAGGCACGTGACCTTTATGCTGGGAAGCGCAATGCAGAATATAAACAGTTATGTGCACGTTACCGCGTCGCCAAGTGAATAAAAACTTCTGCAATGGGAGAAAAACGTGAACAGTTCTTTGCGCATATTAGACATGAAACAGAATTGCACGCTTCATCTGACTCTTTGCGTAGCTTTTAATTTAAGTGTTTTACGAAAATATCCCTAACGTTGATTCCGACAAGTACGTTTTGTCTGCCGTAACTTTAATTTTATTTGTAATTGAACAATAAATTAAGTGGGCAAGGAAGTAATTTTTGAAATCATCAACATTATCATGATAATGGTATCATCATCAGGAGCAGCATCATTACCAGCCTAATACTTTATCATCATCAGATTATCATTTCTTACTAAAAGTCTATGATGACTACTTTTGTCCCCCTGACAGCATAATCTTTTCCGCAAAAATACAGTTCTTAAGGTGGAGCACCCCTTACAGGAAGCGGTATAGGAAGAAACGTGTTATTCGAGCTATAGTTCAAATGACTTGTTGCTGGGCAAGTTTATTTATTTATTTATTTATTTATTTACGATGCCCTCAAGGCTCATTGCGCGTTATAGTGGGGATAGGTAGAATATACATAAAGAAAACATCAGTAACAACAAAGCATTAACACGAAAAAAGAAAGAAATGTTACAGACAGCGCGCAACCGGTACACTCAATTAAAGCAAATGAAAAGCTACAAACACCAGTCAAAGTATTAGTGAAGATATTGTTACTCAACTAGTGGGAAGTATGTAGTCACTAATGGCAGACTTTGAAATCATTGTGTCTTCTATGCAGATGACTGAAGAGGGAAGGTGGTTCCATTCGGTACTTGTCTTGGGCAACAAAAAAAAAAAAAAAAGTCTAACAATGTATTCGTTCGACTAAAGGGAACGGAAACTTTTTGCAGGTGCTCGATTCTGGAAGACACGTAAGCTGGTTCTTTTAAAAGTTCTTGCTTTAGCAGTTTGTTCTGAAAGGACATTTTGTGGAACAAAGAGAGGCAAAATACCTTTCGTCTAACATGTAAATTGTCAAGGCCTAGGTTCCACTTTATTAAAGATACACAAACTGCGCGTGAATAATTAGAAACAATGAAACGAGGTGATCGGTTTTGTACTGATTCGATGCTATCTATTAGTGTGGGCTGTTCAGGATCCCATACAGATGAGGCATACTCTAGCTTCGGTCTGATGAATGTTTTGTACAGAAGCGACAGTTCCGGACAACTGGATGTGCAGCCGTATAGCGGCTCTTTTGAAGCCAGGGAAGTGCACACACGAACTCTCTTCCTGTAGGGCTATCGCTCTAGCCAGCTGCGTCGGCAAAGTAATGGAACGCATGGTGCTGACAAGGTTGGAATGGCTTTTGGAGAAAAATGCCAGCTTTCCAGACTTTATGAATCGATTTCACAGAGGGCGTTCATCTATACACGGCGTTATCGACCTCGTTTCATGCATAGAACAGGAAAAACAACGTCACCGATTAGTGGATGCAATGTTTTTTTGACATAAAAGGCGCTCATGTTAACGTCCTTCATGAGGTCATTCGTGATGCGCTTGAAGACCTTGGCATAGGTGGTAGACTCTACGCAAGTTAGGTCAGGCAACTAGAGCGACGCTTTCGCACATGTTGCGGGAGTGTCCTGTTATATCAGCTGAAATGGCAGTAGCTCCGGAGACTCTTGCGTCGAAGTGGCCCACCGCTCTGCGCAGGAGTGGGCAGTCCAGCGGGCGCGAGAGGCGGCGAGGAGGCAAGGCCTCGATATCTCCTCACGGGAGACCTGAGCCCGGGTCGTTAAGCTTTGCCAGATTTACAATAAAGTTTGTTTCTATTGATCCATCTACGCGTGGATCTTCGGCTACCTTAGCGGACGTACTTGTTTTGTGTCGACGGCTGACGGTGAAACGGGCAGGCACCAAGTTGGCCTTGGGGTTCCACAAGGTGCGTTTCTCAGTCCTATGTTGTTCAACATCACGCTCATTGGTCTTGGAGCTGAACTCCCAGACAATGTTAACATCAACACGTACGCGGACGATCTATGCATATGGACATCTGGAGTAACGCGCCAGAATATGTGTGCAAGACTACAACGGGCCACAACCGCAACATTGAAATACTTACGTCGTCAAAGCGTGCAACTTTCCACAGGAAAATATACTACAATGGTGTTCACAAGGAAATCGATGACGCGGTATCCAATATTCATTGACGGAGAAGTGATCCAGGCTGTCACGCATCATAGATACTTAGGTGTCGTCATTGACCGCAGTTTATCTTGGTCGAAGCATGTCAGTGCACTGCGGACCAAGCTATAAAGTTTTATACATGCTGGACTAAGATGGGGCTTCTTTGAATGAAGTCTTTTGCAGCTATATCAGGCGTTGTTTGTAGGCTATCTACAATACAGTATGCCTGTGCTTTCCCATACACGTTCAGCTTGTTTCCGGTCATTGGAAAGCCTTCAGGCCCAAGCTCTGCAAGTATGCTTAGGCCTGTCACGGTGTACATCGACTTCCGGCACCATAGAGGAATCACGGACCTATCCAATTGAAATTTACGTGTCTTGTCAGCCACTTCGAATTCACCTCCGAATGCTGACTCTACGCACGTACCATCCCTTGTCTTCAATTCAAGCAAACCGCCCAAGCTGCATCTACTCATGATGTCTCACTACTCACAGGCACATCATTCTCTCAGGCTTCCCACCTACCGTCATCTCTGAAGTACCATTGTGGACAATGCATAGACTTAAGGTGCACCTTGACATACCAGGGACTTCAAAGAAGTCGCGTATCCCTTCCACTGGCCTAAAACTACTTACTTTGGCCCGTTTGGCTCGACTATATGATGGCTCTGTGCACATATACAGAGACGGATTCGTTACTCCATGCGCCTCGACCGCGGCCTTTGTGATCCCGCAGCTGGACACATCCCGCCAATACAAACTGGACCACCAATTGCTTTCAACAGCTGCTGAACTTGTACCGGGACTGTGCTTTCTTTGTACGGGGACCACGTACAGGGACTGTGCTTTCCGACACCAAAATCAGCGCTGCGAGCCATCGATTCTTCTTCCAGGAGAGGCCAGTATTACATGCTAGCATTAGACGTCTTGCAGATATTCGATCTTGCTCAGAGGAACGGACGCTCAGTTACCTTACAATAGGTACCTGGTCACTGTGGCTTGGCCGGCTTGGCCTTCCCTCGACGCTATGCACATCTCATCGGCCATGCGGACAGCCCGAACTGTAAACGCTGCCAACTGCCTGAGACTCTCTAACATCTGTTTTGTGACTGCTCTTTCTATGCATCACAACAGAAGACGCTGGCTTCTGAGCTAGCAGACACTGGCAGGCACTGACAGGCAGACATTGTCTGAAAGTACTATTTTGTCTGCAATGTGTGAGCCTACAGTAGCATCAATAGCAACAAGGACTGCCCTGGACTACTTGAAAATTACCGGAGTAGAAACAAAGCTTTAAGGAAACCACTGTGTTAATGTATATATGCATCCCGTGTTCCTGTCCTCATCATCATCTTTCATCCCTCATTTTTGTCCCCTTTCCATTTTTCCCTGGGCAGAGTAGCAGGCCAGAGTATGCTAGCTCAGGCCGACCTCTCTGCCATTCTAATAAACTATAATATCTCTCTTATACACAAGCAGTTCTAAGTGTTGTGGGTCCTGTGAAGAGCTCCTGCATATGCAGCCTAGCATTTTATGGACAAGCGGCTGTAGCCTGAACAGATGCTTATAGTGCTGCAAGGGCCACTGTGCTGTGCAGTGACAGTATGTGGCGACAGTAACCGACTGTGATTGTATGTCTATGCTCCTTTCTTTCTTTATCTCTACTTTGTTATAACTTTACCTCACCTCCATTCTCTCCCCCGCGTAGGGTAGCAAACCGAATCTTCTCCTCTCTTCCCTCCCTGCCTTTCCCCTTTCCTGTCTCTCTCTATTCGCTTTACTGATGATTTTGGAGATATGTGCATGCCAGGAGAGCTTATTAGCCACATGGGCACCGAGATACTTATACGAGGGAAATGTTTCAAGACGAACTTCATTAACTTTGTACTGGGAAGTGTTGGATGGGTTAGACTGCCGAGAAACTGCCATTACTTTGCATTTGGTTGGATTAAGGAGCATTTGCCACTTGGAGCACAGTTTCAGATCATGTCAAGGTCAATCTGCAGGATGAAATAGTTCTGTGAATGTCTTATCTCACGATAAACGACGCAGTCGTCTGCGAAGAGTTTAGTTGAAGAGTTAATTGCGTTGGGGAAGTCATTAATATATATTAGAAATAGTAATGGCCCTAAGACGGAGCCCTGTGGTACACCTGGTTGAACTGCGCAATGCCGCGACACTGACTCATTTGCAGTAAGAAATTGGGTACGGTTAGCAAGAAAGCATTCAATCCACTTCAGTATGTTATGATATATCTTTAGGGCACTGATTTTAAGGAACAGCAGTTGGTGTGGAACCTTGTCGAACGTCTTGGCAAAGTCTAGGAAGATGCAATCATGTAGTAGTCATTTGTCTAAAGAGGAAGCTAAGTTATTAATGAATGATATTAATTGTGCCCCACAGGGGTAACCTTTACGGAAACCATGCTGAGAAAGAGGAAAGGTGTGGTTTACTGCACATTCTTTCACAATGTGAAACAGACAGCATACAGAGAACGGAACCCTTGTGTATGCGTTCCGTTCTCTGTGCGGGACTTGTTTCGCGGCTTTGAAAAGAATGCTCAGCGTCATGCGACACACGAGGAAACTTCAATACGTGGAGGTTTTCAGAACACAGAGATGAGAAAGCAAGGAGAGAGAGGATTTGAAGGCAGTTAAAATGTAAGAGGAAATAGAAAGCAGCTGTTGGAAGCTAATGCTGCTGTAGTGGAGCATGCAGTCCAAGCGTATCGTCCACAACTGCTAGACGTTACGAAAATTATAAAGCATAAGCTCATACGTGGTTTTATTTGTGCATAAAGCACGATGCCGATGCTCAGTAGGTAGCAGGGCACAAGGACACGTTTCTAAACTTCCCGCTGTTAGGATCGGCCTGCAGGGGTAATGCTCTGCAAACCTATCTCAGCCCGTTGCAGTTGTTTCGATCTACCTGCGGGGGTGGCATCCTTCAGTGAAGCGGCGACGCCGGCAACGTTAACCGACCGTGCACCTCCTTCCGAGAACTGGTGACGCCAGGAAAGTTAACAGACCATGCACTTCCTTCGGAGAACTGAAGACCGCAGCAAAGTTAATCAACCATGCGCCTTCTTCGTCGATTCGACGGCACCTGCAAGTCAAGACACGTTTGGCGGACCGTGTATTGTTACCTGGTTCACTGTCGCCTTCATGGTCTATTTGCAGCAAGAGATCTTCTAGGAAAAGGGTGTTTCGCGGTGCATTTTCGCGGGCCCCGGAATCCGTCACAGTCTGCTGACAGTCGTGGCGGCTACCGGAGAAGTCAGCTCTGGAATTAAGAGGCGCCGGCTGGGGTCAAGCGTGACAATCTGGCTACGAGGACCCGCTCAACCCGGTGAGTTCTGGGAATCCAAAGTACGTATGTGAGTGTGTGATCCCTACCCCTCAACGGCGGGTCGACTACGCCTCCAACGACTGTGGACGGTCCGATTGGACGAAGGTTGGACAGCAGCTTTCCCTCACCTAGGGATCTAGGGAGGACAGAGTGTTTTTAAGCAGCTGTGTGCTCGACAAGCGGTGTGCTTGGAGCTCGTGTGCTTCGTGCTACGTGCTTCGTCTTTCGTGCTCCATTTGGCAGTCATGCTAGACTGTTGAAATGTATCTCCTGTCTTAAATTAGAGAGAGAGAGAGGGAGGAGTTTAATGATACGAAATTCAGAGAGTTTAGCCTGAGGTATATTCCTCTAGCCAGCTACTCTGCGTTGGGGGAAGGGGAAGAGGGAAAGAAAGAAGGAAGAAAGAGGCGCATGGTGAGCGACGATGACGAGAGAAGGAGGATGTAAAACATATGGCAAGCAATTTGGCATGCTCAAAGCCTACAGTCCAGGCCCGTATTTTAAAGAAAGTTCAGTAACGCCTGGATGGCCTTGAAACTCGATTGAGCGTCTGGGCAAGGGCCTAAAATAATGTCCTCCGACAACGGTGGGCTGTCGAGACGCAGTTTCTAACTACGGGACCTCCTTCTATATGTACATATGCTGTAATTATCCCCATTTTGTCATGAATAATCTGATTCTGATTCTGATTCTCATAAGGTCATTGTTCAACTTTTGACGCTCTTCCACGTACTTAGGGCAGTCACAAAGCACATGATCTATAGTATCATTAACATGCACAACTCACACTCTGGAGACTCAGTGAGTCGCATGAGGTGCACGTATCCGCGCGTAAACGCTACCCCCAGTCTTAGTCTGCGCAGAAGACTGGCACAGCTGCGTTGAATTTTCGGTGGCAGCCTAAATTTCATGGTAGGGTCCAATCTCTGGAGTCGTCTGTGGCGATTATCCGGATTGTCCCAGTGTTTTTTTTTGTTGATTTTCGGATGACACTGGAGAGGAGGCAGTTGGCATTCGCTGTTGAAAAAGGAGTTGAAAGCAGTGACTGGTTCTTCGAGTGCTTTCTTCGCTTCGGCATCGGCCAGTTCGTTGCTGTGTATACCACAGTGACTGGGAATCCACTGAAATGTGATGTGGTGGCCGTTTTCTTGCGCTGAAGTGTTTAATGAAAATATGTAAATAAATCCCGTACTTCTAGTTCCTGACGAAGAGCCAAGTTCCTCCCTACAACCACGTCCCAAGCGTGGGTGAGTTGGACGACGGCATGGGCCAGCTACCACATAGTTCATGCCCGACTACAACCCTTACAACTGGATGCCAGCAGTGAGATCGTCCTACAACTCTTATGCCGCCAAAATTAGAAGCAAGGACAAATGCACTCAACAAAAGCAATTCAGAACATAGGAACTGAACGGTCAGGTACGTATACAAGCTGAGCTCGCCCACATTCTATAAAGTACAATGAACTTTACCTGGCAAAGCATGTCTAGTGGGAATTGACATGCTGTCTTGTTGATGGAGAATGTTAAAAAAAAGGAGACACGGGACATGGACGCATTTTTATCGCGGTGTTCACGGTTCGCATTCTGATATCGTAGTGATACCGTTCATTACGAAGAACGCTTTCAACGCAGACTTCGTGGTTAATGACGGCACGAGGAAGGATGAACGTAGCGTGGACGTTGCCGCCGCAGGAAAAATCTGAGCGCACAAATTCAGTTATGGAAAATATTAAAATTAGGAGTAGCTGACGAGGTGCGAGATGCCTGTGCTATGTAATTAGCGGAAGTGGTGAGGTCGATGAATCACATTACCTTTATCGGGTGGCTTTCCTGTGCGTTAATTAGCCAAAGAAGAAGCACTGTTTAAGACAAGCTAAACAACACAACTCGCGATAAAGGCCCCTAAAGGCACTTGTACAGGCGCAGCCGGTGAGCGAGTGTGGTTCGTTCGTGCTATACGCCACTGTTTCTAGCGGCTTTGGTAAACGCCATTCTTTAACTTTATCAGGAAATGTGACAAATACTGAAAGACGAAGAAGCAACTTCCGACATGTGAACGCGTAAATTTGTTGTTACGTCGCGTAGCATAGTGGCAGTGCTTACAAAAATGTTCGGAAACAAAGTGAAATGGTTGGGCATCTTTGTTTCTTAATTTTAGTATTTAATTCCTCGTCGCTGCATATTGTCACCTTTTGCGCTAACGAACTAGCTTTTCCCATATGTCTGTGAGAACGCGGTGCACGCTACCTCATGTTTCTCGGATGCCTCAAAGGGTATTGTCATTCGATCACCTTTTATCGTGTCTCGAATGCTTCGTGTCCAGACTCCCAAGCTCATTAGTTTACTCCATGTTGCTATTTGTTATCAATTTAAGCTGTCTCTAGTTCACGCTTGGAGGGCTCTTTTATGCAAGAAAGCGCTTTTGTTCCTAGGCAATAAGCGAATCTACTGAAGAGAATAAATCGAAAAAGAAATGTCTTGGGAGCTTCCTTAAGCTTGATGACAATGTCCTCGTGAATAGAGGCGAAGATTAATGAGCACCCTCTGCTTTACAGCCCCTTTTATGCTTATCTATAGCGCGCCAAGAAAGGAAGAAAGTCAGTGTTTTATGGCAACGCCGTCGGTCTGCTTAGTTTTTCTAGATTGCACAAGATAAGTTTTTTTTAGAAAGCAAGCTTTCCGATAGTATTCTACAAGGACGTAGGAATATTGAAGACAATACTGAATGAACATTGAATTTCGGTGCGTTTTGCTGACAGAGAGACGGAGACAGAGAGAGACAGACAGACAGACCGAGACAAAGAGGGAAAACAACAGGGAGGTTAAGAAAGGACATGCACGTTTGACTACCCGACTGCCGCAACTTCTCTACTTCCCTCCCTCCACACACACACACACACACACACACACACACACACGCACACGCACACGCACACGCACACACACACACGCACGCACGCACGCACGCACGCACACAGACAGACAGACAGACAGACAGACAGACAGAAACCTAGAGAGAATATGAACTGAGAGAGGTAGGGCTGTTAACCGGAAAAGCACCCGGTTGGCTACCCTACACAGAGGAAGGCAACGAGGAAATATAAATATGAGTAAAACAGGAGTCGGACTGAACGCACGCGTTTACATGGAGAATGTCGCATGATCAAAGGCGATCACTCAAGCTAGTCGCTTCCAACCTTCCGCTGTGTGCAGGGTAGTTCGTCGTTTCGGATACAGAGGTATCAAATACTTTCGCGCTATCCACGAATACGGAACAAATCTGCGACGAGCGACACTGCAAGCTTCAGTGCATGCGCAGCGGACCTCGGGGGAGTTGGCGGTCGGTAATGAACATGTCGTCGCGGGGGACGAGAGCTCGAATGTGAACGCGCACATTTTGTCGTCAATCGGATCCCGCCTACTCATGCGATAGAAAGCTTCCCAATGTGAACGCTGCTTGACAGCCGTATGCACCGATAAAGGGGCGAGGCGGGCGCTCCAGTAGTGTGTCCCTAGACAAAGACTGGTCTTGCAGTTAC
The DNA here is from genome assembly GCF_023375885.2 of Dermacentor andersoni. NCBI lineage: Eukaryota > Metazoa > Arthropoda > Arachnida > Ixodida > Ixodidae > Dermacentor > Dermacentor andersoni. Next base: position 188,067,525 of record NC_092818.1, on the reverse strand, counting down.
ACTATAAAGGCTCATTCATACTAGGCCAACACGACACAGATTTCGGTCTGCCGACTGTCGGCGACAGCGTTTTTTCCTTCGTGTCGGCGCCTCTGTCACACTGTAGCGCCACCGAGCTCTCCGCCGACCGTCGACAGATTGCGGCGTCAGTAAAGTGTGACAGAGGCGCCGACACGAAGAAAAAAACGCTGTCGCCGACAGTCGGCAGACCGAAATTGGGTTCGTGTTGGCCTAGTATGAATGAGCCTTTATGGAAAAGCACCGATAAAATCTTGCGTATTTGTGTTCAAACAACAGCGAGAAACGTGAAAGAAGTGGTACGACACGTGATAGCTTATATAAACCAATAGGCGACGAAAAAAAAAATTATTGAGCGAAGTAGCACCGCCTCTGAAGACACGGGTTTGATGGAGACCCATCTAGTTAGGTTGTTTCTTTTTATTTTGGGGGAGGGGGGATATAAACATATACTTATATTTTACATTGTAACATTATATTTACACATATTCTCATAAATATTGTATTTTCTCCACCAAAACATTTTTTGGAGGGGAAACATAAATTTTGTCGCTACTTGCGTTCTGCTAGATAAGTAACGTTCTAACATAAAATGAAGGTAGCCTGCCATTACCAAACGCGTCAACGCTAGAGTACATGACTAAATTATTCACAATTCTGAAAACCTTTCGCAAAACCTACATACAAACCTGCATAAAGAAGGTGGCTTTTAACTGAAACATTTAGCAAAGCAACAAAGCTAGAAAACGTAGAAACAAAACTTTCGTGTTGAAAAAGTAGAAGACAAGGCTAGCAACAAAGCGTAAAAAGGCAGCCCTGTAGTCTGTTTGAAAAAATGAAACATGACATTCTTTCGTACCTGTAACAAACTGTCGCGAAAGCTTCTGAGGAGTTTTACTGATGAATGAAAAAGCAAAAACAAAAATACAAATGCGGTTTTCTAAGTTTGTGTTCATCCCTTCTGCCGTTTAGCCTTAATGCACTGGTAAATATGTATTTTAAAGCGGCGCATGCTAAAACCAATGCTGAGCTCTTCAGGTCTTAAGGTGCTTAAGGGCAGAAAGGCTAGAAACGTTCTCGACGGACGGCGCTTTCTTCTTCTTAATGTTGACGAGCAGATATAGGCACGAAGACCGACATCTTGATAAATAAATAATACAAGCTGTGTATTCCCGTGTGCGCACATCCGGTTGTAACGTACTTGTTCTTTAATTCTATTCTTCCTTGAAAATGCGCAGAACTTAGCAGAGAGGCGGTTCTCTTATCTGGCACATTGCTACTTTCACGTCGCTTTTATAAATGAGAACGCACGAAAGCTCTAACGGGTACTCTTTTCAACGAATAATTTAGGAGAGTAATTTTATGCATGTTCAAGAATGTGTGACTGGGGCAAATGTACATCTAACACGCGTTCCAGCTGTTAACAGTACATTCATTACTGATCGAATGTCGAAGTGGCCTTCTGAAGATGGAAGCCTCTGCAAGAAATATGAGAAAGTCTTGGTCCGATCCCGTGCTAAGCACTGAGGTTTGGCCTTCAATTGTCTTGCCATATTTTCTTTCAATGCGGGCCTGTTACCAGACAGAGCTGCACACGGTGCCATTGTTGAGCTGCCGAAGATGGCGACTGCAAAAGTGTCCGCATTTGGATTAAGAAGAAGGATAACTACATGACCTATACGCGCTATCTTCATTGTTGGCTTTACTCTAGCAGCGTTGATTTCGTCTTTTTTTTTCTTGCTTCCGATTTCTGAGCTGCAACTTCAATATTTTGTGCATACCTATCCTTAGCCACTCATCACTGAACAGAATAAATAAATATGTGAGTGAGAGTGTGCAAGCACTGTGAGTGAGCATTTTATTTAGACATTGAGCGAGCAAAGAAAGTTGGTTGTGCACGGGCCGCAACACCATTGGTTGCGTTCGTACGTGCAGTATCTCGTCACCCGGCGGATCTGCGGGCATATTCCATGCACGCGATTCTCATATCCCGTGCAAATTTGCTACTGCATGCCTGCGGATTTCGCCTGCGCATAATGATGTCAAGGAGTCTTCTATCGCTCGTTAGACGTTAAAAAAAGAGAAAAAAATGGAAAGAAAGAAAGACGAGGAGAGCAAGGTTAACGCATTTTTGTCGATACATGTATTTTGGTCTAGGTGCTCTCGACTTGTGTTTTCTAGCCATGTCTATCATGCAGGGCACTCGCATCCAGGTGTGGGCTTCCTCCTTGTACGTTGCCCACATTTTCCTTTCTCCTTATCTCACCTATCCCCTTCTGGGTTCGCAGGAACTTGGGATTGCAGCCACCGCAGCGAATATGATCATCCGTGGAACCAATGATCAAACTCTCCCCAGGGAAATCAGATCTTCCATTATTGTGGCCCGTCTCGTTGCTTCCCTGCCAGTTTCTCTGCACATCACATTTCCCAGTTTGCAAATTTGTGATGAGCTTTCACATGGAGACCTTTCTCGCTGTGTAAAAATATACAATATGCAATACGTCCATCCGGCTCACTGAGTTTCCTTTGTTGTTGTCTTTAAAATGCGGGAGCATTTTTTCGGCACACTGGAAAGTGCCTGGATGCGCTGGTGCCAGGGATGCGCTGTAGCAAAGCTGCCATGTGAAGAATCCATAATGCCCGCACGAGTGCGGAAAATACTGTTCGTCACCGGTTCGCAATTGAATGTGTACTTTTAACACGACATGACAAATAAAATCTATGATCCAATCCACCGCTGCAGTCTGACGCGCAGTAATGTTTTTTTCTTTTTGTCATAGTAGTTCCACAGCTAATAAATCCATTTACATGATGAATGGAGATGGACAAATGCATTCCGTTTAGCGCTGTAGAATGAAAAGATTGCATTAAAGTTGCAGTTTGGACTATAATTCGAAGCAATGATGTGATAGCTGGCACAGAAATATAGGCAAGGAGTCTTTCATTTATTCGTTCGGTATTGGCTCGCACATGGGCGTCAGCAATATTCTTTCAAGAAGAAAAGAATGAAAACCTTCTTAAATGTCGACTGCAGTCCGTGTCATTTTCTTTCTGGAGGTAACACACGCCGGCGGCGGAGAAGGGTAGAGGCACAGCTTTTAGCAGCAGAGCTCTTCTAAGTCGAGCCTTCGCCGTCCGGCTTCCGGTGTCACGCAGGGGGGGGGGGGGGGGGGGGGGGGCAAGTTAATGGCACAAACCCACTATGGGGGATAAGTCATGGGAGGGTGTGGAGAGAGGTATAGGAGCAGGTGTTTCGCCGGCGCGCGCCCTTTCGCCCCATGGATTCCGTTCGGCGCGAACAGCAGCGGGAGCTCGCACGACAGTGGCAGAGCAGTTCTAGCGCAAATCCCGAGTTTCGAGAGCGAGTAGCGCAAGCAAAGCGCCAACGCAGTGATGCCGCTACCACTTAGGATCGAGAACGGGAAGAGCAAGCCAAGCGCCGGTGGCGGCAAGCCAACCACTCCATTTCATGAGAAGGTAACCTAAGCCAAGCGCCAGCAGAGGCAAACTGACCCCCAACTTCGAGAGTAGGAAGCCGAGCAGAGACGCCGACGCAGAGATTCCTCCAACGGAGGGTGACGATGGACGGTTCAAGAGAGAATTCTTTGACCGTGAATGCGGCCGCAGCTGCAAGGCGTGTGGTAGACTGGGGTTTGATCACAACCTCACGCAACTGAAGAGTGTGCGCAATCCGGAACCGAAGCTCGAATATAGCGAAACGACGACAACGAGACAAAAGACTTTCATGAAACTCTCGCTAAACACGTATTCGATCTTGAGAAAACGACTACCAGCTTCGCTGTTTTGACAGCTTTCACTGAGTGGAACTGGCTTTGCTACTTTTGCTTCATTTTCCCTGCCTCGCCTTTCGCAAATTTGCAGATGAGTTCGGTTAAGTTCTTTTTCTTCGTTGCTAAATTGTATGTGAGCTGGAGAACGTGACCTCAGCCAACCATAGCACGTAGCAGCGTGACCTCTCTCTCCGAAAGCAGCATAATAGCGAAGCTGTTTATACATGACGGACCTGTATGAAAGAGCCGTATGCGTGGTCTCGTAGGAGGGGTATCTGGGCTGGCTAACGCCAGTAAATTGAACAAAAAGGTGGCGGCTCTGTGTGGTCTCGTAGGGGGGTATCTGGACAGGCTAACGTCCATAAAGTGAAAAAAAAAAGATGACGAACGTTAGTACAGCGCGGAAGAAAGGACACGTGATTTAACCGCGCACCGCATCTGCGCAGTGGGGAAGTGCAACAACGTTGGCCGCCGTTGCTGCGGTCTGCATCTGCTGTCGCCTGTCCTCAATACAAGAACACGGGGATGTGCGCCGCAGTAGCCGCTGCGGTGTGTAAGAACCGGATTGTGCATTGCAGAGGTAGACCATTTTAGTAGCTGCAACTCCAACAAAAATGGGAAAAGTGGGAAGACCACGCATTGTGCGCACGGCCGAAGAACAAGCCGAGTACGAGGAGAGGCGTCGATCTGTCTCGCGTGTGTATAGCCAAATCTGTCTCGCGTGTGTACGACAACGCGCCCGCACGAAAGCCGAGAATGCGGCCAATGACCTTGCCTATGAAGAAGGTCAGCGAGAGCAGATGCGAGAGTCTAATCGTCGGCGTCGAGCGCAAGCTACCGATGAAAATCACGCACTGGAGGCCGCTCGTAAGCGTCAAGCTAAGTCTTTGGAGTCTGCGTCCAAGCGGCAGAAGCATGAATTGCCACCTCCTTCGAGTTTCACCGGGGCGAATTCCAAATTTCAAAGAAAGTTTCTGGACGCGGAGTATGGCCATAGTTGCTCGGCCTGTGATCGACAGCTTCGCTGGCTAATCCGTCATCGTATGAATGGCTCAGCCCGATTTTTTTTTCTTTGTTAGGGTGTCAATTACGTACGCCCAGCACGGCAGTAATTCAAGGAAAACACCAGAAACGTAGTGGAAGAGCAAAAAATGCAGATGTTTACACTGGAATGGTTGCCACGCATGGAAGAATTTCCCACCTTAAGATAATTCTAACGTTGTGGAGACAGCCGAACGATGACTGACGTGTTGAAAACATAAACAATAGCCATAGTGTTTCTTATATTTTTGTTTGAACTTGAAAAAAATTAATTGCGCTGCAAGCAACAGGCGCTAAAATAAAAAAAATGGTGTAGCTGAGACGCGAAACCCTTGACTGCTGCTCTGCTGCGCCGGAGTTCGGATCCACGCCCCCCCCCCCCCCCCCCCCCCATTGCGCAATTTTTTTTATAAACTTCTTGCAGCACACTTTGGGATTTCTGCGATGGACCCCGACGGATATCAAAACGACTAGGGGAGTGCATCCAATAGAGTTATCGCTGTAACGAAATCAACCCTAAGAAGTGATACGTCGCCTTTGCTCGTTGCTAAAAACGAGTTGGGATTTGGGCGTTTCTTGTAAACGTGTAACCTAGAATAGAATACATGTTAACCGATAGTTTATAGACTCCAGTCTACTTGCTACCATTTTCACCACATAATCTTGGGCATTGTTAATTGTTATCACTATTTCAGACTGGCTAACGCATATTGTCTTCCACTGTTTATGCGGGTGTCCTATCTGCTTTTCTGATCAGGAATAGCAAGCTGTCTCAGGCATGTCACCAGAAGAAAGGCAACGTGTTATCCTTCGGAAAAACATCAACTCGGCTGTTCACCTTCTCGAGCTCATAGGCTGTCCTTAATTGATCATGAGCTTCGGTATCGGATCAATTTGCAGCCTACCGCTTTTATTTTTTTTGCCCGCTCGTCCTTCTGAAGCGTACGGTAACGACGATGAGAGGATGAGTCGTCTTCCATGTACTTTTATTTTCAGTCCTTGCGCAGGTCTGCCCCGCTCCGCGCCCTTCTGCGGGCGATTCCTGAGGGTGCTCTGGTTGATCCCCGGGGACAATAATGGAACACCCATTTACACGATGATCGCGTAGCCTCCAAATCGGATTATTGTAGTCGCGGCGTGTTCGAAGAGCGGGCACTGCTCTCAGATCCTTTTATACTTCCGCTTTTTTACTCTGTGCACATGCTTCCTCAAAAGGCCATTACAAGGATGGGGTTCGGGTCAGTAGGGGTTGTGGGGGGAGGAGCTGTTGCAGTGAGTTATCGGTCCGCAAGAGAAACGGCACATCTGGGTTTCATCTTCGACGGCGGCAAAGCAGAGCCGATTTCCAGTGGAGCTCCCCATTTACTCCTTGCTTTGACTTCCAGTCTACTCGGTAATTCGTTCTTCGTGTGTTCGCTTCATAATCTACACGCATTCGACGCACAGGTTGTAATACTTCGAAATAAACAAGAAAGAAAAAAGAACTACCTCCGTTCCATGAAGTGAATCCGTATTTCGCGCGAGCGTACATTCTCTCATTTCTGCCGTCATTGTTTATCTAATTATTCTTTTATTGTGGATCTGATTGTTTATCTAATAGCTCTTTCGAGTGAGCGCACTCTTTATCATTTCTGCCGTCATTATTTATCCAATTATTATCTTATTGTTTATCTAATTGTTCTTTCCAAGCGCCGATACATAACTGATTCGGTGCCTCTCCGAGCACCACCGAGTTTTGTCGGGTGCTGAAGCCATCCGCTCCGCGCCAGCTGTGCCGATGACGTCAACCGGAGCGCCGCTCGCCTATTCTTATCTAGCATGGAGGAAGGAAAACATAGGGGGAGCACGCCGCAACGCGATGGAAGCCATATCTGGTGTCCCAACACGTGATCACACGTCAAAGTGCGCGGTTGGCTTTAGTGTTCCCGCTCTGCAAGCAGAGCCCCGATAGGATAGCTGAACAAGCGCGCACCGAATAAAAACTACTGGCATAGCTACTGGGAACCAAACGTCTCAGCAAATCTCGATTCTTCCTCCGTGATCTCGACGCAAGAGGTCACCTGTTGGGCCGCCACTGTGGCTTCATGGAGCGTTCGCTTGCCAAGGCTCGCTGCGTGACGTAATGCTGCCCTCCTATGTTTCTCATTCCTCTACCTTATCTAGGTCACCATCAATCGCCGTGACCACTGCGTCGCTGACCTCATTCTTGGCGCTGTGCCAAATTTTATCGCCGATCTTGATACACCCGCATGGGGAATCGTCAAAGCGGGGAATACTATACGCTTACGCGTAAAAAATGGCGCATTGGTGTTCGGGAAAAGAGGGAACTGTGACCCGCAGTGACTGAGTAATAAGAGTATGTAAAATTAGTTCCGCATCCATGATGGAACATGCAGCATCAGTGTTTTACTTGGCAACACAGAGAAGGTTTCTCTTTGGTAACTCAACTCATAACGTAGCTTTCACGACCGCTGGCACGTCTCCCATTCTAATTGTCACGGCGATGAAAACGTCGCGCATTTTAATGATCGAGCTATCGCTTAAACAGGCTCACCAGGCGACATTTAGCGTTGGTATAATAATTTGCTTCTGCCTGAAAAATCTAAGGAAACATTTAGTGTTCTTTTTTTGCCGAAAGAATGACTGCAGAAATGAAACTAGCAGTACCGTGACACTACATTAGAAATGCTCCTACTGCACCCGCGTTACATGCGAGTTTCGTGGAAGGCCTCAAACTTCTAGAGCGGCGTGCTGCCCTTGTCAGGCCCTTACAAATATTCTAAGACGGGTGCCATTACTGCTGCTCTAAATACGACTTCTGTTTCGTCTTCGTTCGGTACTAGATTTTTCCATGTTTACGTGGAGCTTCGAGCAGCTTATGCCGCTACGCTCCCCCTTCTGTTGCTTCTGCCGCTGCATCCTGGGTGGCTTGCATTCACCACACAAACCACAATATCTGTGCAATATACAGAACTTACACGTGTCGGCTTTATTTTTACTCGCGCAAAGTCACGAAGTCTTAAGCGCTTAGGGCATAATGCTCAATGCAACATTAAATAAAGAAAAGGGGGGGGGGGAGGCCAACAAACAAACAAATAAAGCAACAACTAGGAGTTTATTTCATAAAAGAAAATATTTTGCTATTGTTGACGCTGGCAGCGCCGTACTATTGGTTGGTTTAGGCAGGTAATTAACGACGTAATTTGTAAATCATCATTCATAGAAATTACAAACAAACAAATAAAGCAACAACTAGGAGTTTATTTCTTAAAAGAAAATATTTTGCTATTGTTGACGCTGGCAGCGCCGTACTATTGATTGGTTTAGGCAGGTAATTAACGACGTAATTTGTAAATCATCATTCATAGAAATTACAAAATATATTTACGACAGAGTTTATTACATTTGTGGTAAAATGTAATTGAGTGCATTGTTGTAATGAATCATGACATTAGTGGCGACCTTGTTACAGCCTCGTTTCGATGGCAAGTCGTAATGGCGACGGAATATATCATGCACACGTAAAGCGTAATGAGCTCCATAAAGGGCGACGCTTTCATAATCATAACCGAGTGTTTTTTTCGGAAGAGCCCACGGGAGAAGACACGACCAATAACAAAATGCGGTATGACGGAGGGAAACCGCCATGATATGCAGTCAGATGTATTTTTCGTGTCCTCATTTCTGTATTCTTCCTTGAAACGTTACGTAGAAAACGGTACACATCTATCAACACTGACACGGCTTGCTCGGGCACATACGTGAAGCTATAGCTGTAACGCAGCTGGCGTCGGCGTGGTTTAGTGTATATTCAGCGTGCCAGCGCAGCGTAATGGTACAACGTTTCTCCCTCTTAGTTAGCGTCCTTATTTGTCTGGCTTCATATTGTAACAATATGGTGATTAGCGACGTTATTCACGACTTCTTCTTAGTAGTGCTGCGATGGGGCTTGCTGGCGGAGCATGACCACTCTACACACTACTTCGCTACACGAAAAAAAAAAAAAAAAAAGAAGATCGCTAACAAGGCGTCAGACAACATGATGCTCGAAGTACTGTTTTTATGGACTTGTTGCTAATTTGTCGTGTTCTACACTACGAAGCACAGCAAATAATAAAAAATTTAATGTTCTTATCTCTGCATTTTGAAGGGGAAGAAAGAATAATAAGGCTATATATGTATTTATTAATTGGCGCGAAAACAACGGAAGACACAGAGGTAGAAGGACACAGCACAAGCGCCTTCTACCTCTGTCCTTCGTCGTTTTCGCGCTAATAAGTGTGCATCTTTCCGACTCATCCATCCTTTCTACCTTAAGGCTATATAAACACGGTAAAATGATCGCTTACCGCACACATTACAGAATATTCTCTTCCGTCTTTTGATACGTTCTTCGAGCACTTTCCCTCGCCGTATTTCTGGACCTTTAAGCTTCGCATCCTCATCTATGTTTCATTCGACCCCATACTCGCTATATATAACAAGCGTCCACATGCTCAATGCGAGTGTGGTCATCATCATCATCATCATCATCACACCACCACCACCACCACCATCATCATCATCATCCCCATCGTCGTCGTTGTCGTCGTCGTCGTCGTCGTCGTCATCATCATCATCATCATCATCATCATCATCATCCTGGTTACGCCCACTGCAGAGCAAAGGCCTCTCCCATGCTTCTCCAACTACCCCTGTCCTGTACTAATTGTGGCCATTGCAAACTTCTTAATCTCATCCGCCCACCTAACTTTCTGCCGCTCCCTGCTACGCTTCCCTTCCCTTGGAACCCAGTCCGTAACTCTTAATGACCATCGGTTATCTTCCCTGCTCATTACGTGTCCTGCCCATGCCCGTTTTTTTTTCTTGATTTCAACTAAGGTGTCATTAACTCGCGTTTGTTCCCTCACCCAATCTGCTCTTTTCTTATCCCTTAACGTTACACCCATCTTCTTCTTTCCATGGCTCGTTGCGTCGTCCTCAATTTAAGTAGAACCCTTTTCGTAAGCCTCCAGGTTTCTGCCCCGTACGTGAGTACTGGTAGGACACAGCTGTTATACACTTTTCTCTAGACGCATACTGACAACCTGCTGTTCATTATCTGAGACTGCATGCCAAACGCACCACAGCCCATTCTTATTCTTCTGATTATTTCAGTCTCATGATCCGGATCCGCGGTCACTACCTGTCCTAAGTAGATGTATTCCCTTACCACTTCCAGTGCCTCGCTACCTATCGTAAACTGCTGTTCTCTTCCGAGGCTGTTAAACATTACTTTAGTTTTCTGCAGATTAATTTTTAGACCCACCCTTCTGCTTTGCCTCTCCAGGTCAGTGAGCATGCATTGGAACTGGTCCCCTGACTTACTAAGCAAGGCAATATCATCAGTGAATCGCAAGTTACTAAGGTATTCTCCATTAACTCTTATCCCCAATTCATAGTAAAATATTTAGCGCGCACAATTGAGAAGGACACAGTGAAGGGGGACACACGAGCGCTTACTCACAACTATTTTATTTTCGGAAAGATACAGAACATATATATACCCCAGCTATCAGCGCTGAGCATGCGCAACAAGAGTGGTCAATAAAACAGAAACAGATTAAAAACAGATTAAGAAGGTTCATCCAGTATTTAAAAAAGCAAATTCATTTTCAGTGATTACAACCGATGGTTGGCTTATGCATTTTTCAGCGTACTTTTTGATATGGAATGCTTCTGTGATTTCCCGTGTTAGTTTGTTTTTATCTGAAAACAATATGTCAGTGTTAAAAAATACCGGATCACAATGACATATATTACAGTGGTTCGACAAGTGCGAATGGTTTTCTTTACCGAGAGAACGTTCATCTTCTTTTAGACGGGCGTTTATGCACCGGCCGGTTTGCCCTATGTACATGTTGCCACAGGTCAACGGAAGCCGATACACAACACCTATTCTGCATTTGGTGAATTTTTGATGGTCTTTTAGGCCGCAGCTGCATTTTTTTACCCTATTTTACCCTATTGGCATCTGTTTTTAATCTGTTTCTGTTTTATTGACCACTCTTGTTGCGCATGCTCAGCGCTGATAGCTGAGGTATATATATGTTCTGTATCTTTCCGAAAATAAAATAGTTGTGAGTAAGCGCTCGTGTGTCCCCCTTCACTGTGTCCTTGTCAATTGTGCGCGCTAAATATTTTACTATGAATTTGTACCAACTTGGCCAACTATCAGTTCTGCTGCAGTTCTTATCCCCAATTCTTCCCAATCCAGGTCTCTGAGTGCCTCCTGTAAGCACGCTGTGAATAGCATTGGAGAGATCGTATCTCCCTGCCTGACGCCTTTCTTTATTGGGATTTTGTTGCTTTCTTTATGGAGGACTACGGTGGCTGTGGAGCCGCTATAGATATCTTTCAGTATTTTTACATACGGCGCATCTACACCCTGATTCCGTAATGCCTCCATGACTGCTGAGGTTTCGACTGAATCAAACGCCTTCTCGTATTCAATGAAAGCTATATATAAGGGTTGGTTATATTTCGCACATTTCTCTATCACCTGATTGATAGTGTGAATATGGTCTATTGTTGAGTAGCCTTTACGGAATCCTGCCTCGTCCTTTGGTTGACAGAAGTCTAAGGCGTTCCTGATGCTATTTGCGATTACCTTAGTGAATACTTTGTAGGCAACGTTCAGTAAGCTGATCGGTCTATAATTTTTCAAGTCTTTGGCGTTGCCTTTCTTATGAGTTAGGATTATGTTAGCGTTATTCCAAGATTCCGGTACGCTCGAGGTCATGAGGCATTGCGTATACAGGGCGGCCAGAGTGTGGCAGATAACCGTAACGTTAGGAGCCTTGTTGTCGCTCACTGCAAACACATTGTTTTGCTGATTCCCTGCACCGAGAAACCTTGCCCGCTGGCGTGACCAAAGGTAGAAATGCATAGCCTGGTCACATACATGCCTTTTATTACTGTTCTAGCAAAGACAAACGAAAAAAAGAGGACGATAGCAGCCAGTCGGAGAGTCAAAGGGCCCTGTGGGAAATATCTAATATTGAACATCGTGGTGTGTACATAACATCCAACGAACATTGGTGGCTGGAGACTACGTTTGCTCGTTTTCCGCTTATTTCTGCGTGCAGCGTCACGCATACCCTTGTCTTCTGTGTTTACTTTCCATATCCTTTTAGCCGATGGCTATGTATGCTCACTATGGAAAGCGAAACACAATCCCGAAACTAGTTTTCTGGTTACCATGACGCAGACAAGCAGCGCGGAAGTAGAACCAGAACGGATAGGTCAGCACAGACGCGTTGTTTGTGTTATTTCGTACACGTTCTACGGTTTACACCAAGATATGTGACTGACTACACTACTTAATACATCTACGTGATTTCCCTCTCAAATACAGGCCTGCGTAACTGGTCGAGTGATTACATGTCATTATTTAAACACGATATAAGTAAAAACGAAACACAGTTATCTAATTATAATATTCTGTACGTACCCACTATGCAAAGTGAACCCCTATCCCGAAAATGGTTTTCTGGTATGGGAATTCCCGCGGAGGATTATCCGCGACGTCGAGGCTAGCGCTACAAGAGAAGTGAACGAGGAACACGCGAGCCGTCCGTGGTTAATCGCTGCTGGCCAGGACTGAGGCCTGCCTGCTACGAGCATGGGGTCGCATCGTTCCCCCACACTGGTTACCATAACGCCGACAGCTCAGAAGCAGAGCCAGAGGAGATAGGACACAGACGCGGTATTGGTGTTTGCGTTCACGTTCCAGCCGTGCCAGCCGTTTCACGTTCTTCCAGCCGCATCAGTACACGTGGGCCACCACGCTACAACAGTATTAATGCATCTTCGTGGTTTCAGTAGTAAATACAATACAGCGTAATTGAATGAGTGACAATAAACAAAGCATCTATATTTCAATATATAATAAATGAAAGGAAAAAAGAAGGCTACGTATAGTCTATAATAGGTGAATACGCTTAGCCAGTGTGATTATAATTCTTTTTCTTGAATTGCTGACACCTTCGTGGCGAAAAACTTCCCACAGGCTAAATTATGATGCTGCTGATTGTCCAGAAGGATCAGCATCATTAATTGAGGCCCACAACAGCTGATATAAAATTTTACGTGTTCCATGGAACTGAATCAGGTATGTGTCTTCACGTTCTTCCTTTAATCTAATCTTTCGTACATGGTGCACAAAAAACGATTCGGGGGTAACGAACTCTTGTAGGCACACAGTTCGGCATTTCTTCGACTCTCAGTTGCGTAAGGTTTGCTTCTTCGCAAGTTCTTCAATTTCTCCCCTTCGGTTATCACTATCATTTAAGTACATTTCGCTACTCGAAGTAGTCGGGAAGATTGAAAAGTGGCAATATAACATTAAAATTCACAACAGAATAAAGTGAGGGGAGAGGAAGATTATTCAAGTCATAGAAATAGAAAAAAAAAGAAAAGAAAAATTAGGTTGCCAGCAGAGTAAGCAAACAAAGCGTACTAGCAAAGGGCGAATGGCGACTCGTACCACACTGTTAGGAAGTTACGCATTTCCCTGCTCCAAGCGAAAAAAAGAAACACACACACACAAAAAAAACAAAAAGACTCTTGCCGCTTCAACGCTTCACTAGCCTGCTGCGTCGTTGGCGTCACGAGCAGGTGTCGGCACGCCGCTGCACTTTTTCTTTGGCGCTTGGACGACATAGAGGCGGTGTCTACAGCACTGGCGCCCCAAAGCAAGTATCCTTCTCTCGGTTCCCGCCTCCACATACGCTTGCGTGCGCCATTTGGCGCTGTCTCGGGAACTTCAGGGAACGCGATACAGGCCGCTTTCTGTATACAAGCACATAGCGAGAGAATCCCTGTCACGTATCCACCGTGGGGCGCCGTAGCGACTTCTCTTAGGTCACGAAGGATGGAGAAAAGCTGCATCCAGGTCTAAGGGGGAACCGATGCCAGGCAGTAGAAGAGAAGCAAACACATTCAGACGCTGTGCGTCTGCAGAAAGAAGGTTTGGCGAACGCGAGTTTGTTTCAGCATGACACTCTTACCCTGTTCGCACGCAGTGTGTCTTGTTGCAAAACGTTTGAGGTACCCCGGCAGGCAGCAGCATGGACCGAAGCACAAACCGAACCGAATTCTAATCAGGCGAAATCTTGTGGCGTCTCTGTTTATGACACTGATTTAACCAACAGGGCCACTATAAACTTTCAGGTCTCTTCCTCGCAATGCTGTTTAATTTATTCGCTGCTGTAATCTTTTTCATTTCATGTTCTTTATAACCTTCTTTTTCACTTCTAAAAGAATGACTCTGAATGGTGATTCGGTTGATTATCCTTCTCTTGAACCTAGTGGGACTTCGTGCTAACTTTCAATGATCTGAAGCAGTGTTGCATGTCATGACGTATCGAGCAATTAAGCGCGTTGCCTGAATTCGTTTCTCGACTTTCTCCAGGGTTAATAGCGGTGCGCATCAATTACATGATGTTTTTGTTGCAACAGCAATTACGTGGACACACCAGGAGCATTTTTCCCGTCACCGTCGCCATCGCCGTGATGTTCCGTATAGCGTTCAAGGGCGATAACACCGTCGCCGCGCGTCGTATGCTGTATGTGCGACTGAAAGCATGCGATGGAAGCCGACGATCGCGGCTCAGTCTAACACGCGAGCGAAGAAAACGGAGAGCAAACGCGCCGTCTTCCGTCGCGCGAAAGGCCGTGGGGGGATTGGAAGGGGGGAGAGGGGCAGCGTTATGCTCCGACAGCAACTGCTCGTTTCGCGACCGGGCGCAAGGGGAACTGACGATCGCAGCTCAATCTCGCGCGCCATATATGTAAGAAAGCGGGGAGGCAGCGCGTGAGGGAGTGAGGGGCGGTTTCAACTCCTCCAAGTGTTGTACGGACGAGCGCGGTCGCGCGCGCCCATCTTGAAAAGTGATCTGCAGACAGCTCATACCTTTCTGCGCGTTGTGTTCTCGCCGCTCTTGCGTTGAAGCGATAGACGGCACGAAGGTCGCTTCGCTCGCTGCTGCTGCCGCGCTCGCTCACACCAGCGTTTCGACAGCGAGTGCTCGCGCTCATCGAGTGGGCTGTGTTCATGTTTGCCCGTGCGCGCTGACACCATGCTTGTTAATTCAGTTAGTAAGCGAATGTTTCTAAGTTTACACGGCCCATGAAACTACTATCCTTACTTCGTATAGTGGTGTACTAATTTGCTATCGCAATCGATGATTCGATTTTCGGGAGAATATGCGACTTTTATTAGAAAATACAGATTTTTTTTATGAAAAGCTATGACTGGGAGACACCTGTCGTCTTCGCATACGAACTCTATGGCGAGGCGGGAATACTTTGCCGCTGCTTAGGTTACACTGAATATACTAATTAACAAAGGTTTATTAATTATCTTCGTTATTAGTGCCTTTGGGGCAGTTGTTTAAACGGCGAATTTGAAGGCAGTCACATCTTAACGCACCCTCATTTTTTTAAGGATCTTGAAAATTGTGCCTAACTCGAGATATTCATAATCGAATTTCAACGGTAAATCCCGGCGTTATCGAAACCGAGTGCCGCAGGCGCACAGCAAACGGCGGTCCCGCCATCACAACAGACCGGAACGCCTGGTGACGACAAGCGCGAGAAAGTTTAAAACTAAATGTCTCCGCCAGTTGCAGCACCTACTGATACGGCACGTTTTGTCTGGCAAGCATATGCCCCTTGTGTCGGCTTAGGATTGCCCACGGCAGGCTGTCATTCAAACGTCGCCCCACACTTCTTCAAGGGGCGTTGCTGTCTGAGGCGTAGCGGTAAGGACTCAGTTTCGATATTGCTTGGATTTGGCTTTATTTTTCGAAGATGAGAATCTCAAATTACGTGCGATTTCTTGGATTTATAGAACATAAATTGTGACGCCCTACAAGTTTTCAATATAAACAACTGTCCTCAAGTTAACAATAAGTATGTTAATTAGCAAATTTTTGTTAAATATTGTTTTAAAAGTAACTTAGGCAGCGTAAAGGTATTTCCGCCTCACCGTAGTCTTCGTATGCGAAGACGACAGGTGTGCCACGGCCATAGAATTTTTATTTGTAAAACTTCTGTATTGTCTAAAAAGAACACATTGCATTTAATAGCTTTAGTATGAGACGAGGTCAGATGAAGCTGCACAAACGGAACGGATTCTGAAAGTATGTTTTTTCAGGCATGTAACTGCAATAAGAAAATCTATTGTGGGCCGGAGCATGGACCCATCTGAGTAAAAACATACTTGTTATGAATAAATGTCCCTATTTCATGTCATATGCTCACTCACTCACTCACTCACTCACTCACTCACTCACTCACTCACTCACTCACTCACTCACTCACTCACTCACTCACTCACTCACTCACTCACTCACTCACTCACTCACTCACTCAGTCACTCAGTCACTCAGTCACTCACTCACTCACTCACTCACTCACTCACTCACTCACTCACTCACTCACTCACTCAGTCACTCACTCACTCACTCACTGTACTGGAGATATTAGAGGTCATACTGCTTGTACCATTATAGATGCTGATTATTGCGCACATTAAATAAACCGTCAGCACTTCAACTTTATTCGGGAATCGTCAACTAAGGCATCTATGAGAGCCGACTTGTTGCTTTGGAACGTCAAATACATAAAAAATAAACAAGTAAGTAAGCAGGCACTACAAGCAGGCACCATAATTATTTCTGGGTTAGCTTCAGAAGCACTGAAGTTGTATTAGCCACCAAAGAGGCACGTGTACAGAAATAGGGGAACACAGGGACGAAAAACGACTCCGGCACAAGGAAACGGAAGCGAAATGAAAAAGGCACAGGAAGCGGGCGAGGGCGGACAAGTGAGCGCACGACTGAAAGATGGCCTCAGCGGCAAACGTTGGAGTGACGTCTCCGATAACACGACGCTTTGTTGCATTAATGCTTTTTTCGCGAAAGTTCGATCGAAACGCGATCTTTCCGCTGTGCCCACTCCAACTAGCTTCTTATTTTCTCCGTCTCCGTTAGCAACGCCGAGACGAAGACCAAAGAGTGTGCATTGCTGTAATTTCGTTTCAATATTTCTTCCTGGTGTCTTCGAGTGGAAGCGATCGTTGGAAAGAAGGAAACTACCGGGTGACTGGTCCTTTCACCAGTAAAAGCAGGTAGATAAATGACAGGTGTTGAAGGACTTGGTCAAACGGCAATATGAAAAGCCAGCTTCGAGACTGACAGGGCCGGCATGAAGTGAGAGACGGAGGGGAAGAACAGGAAAGTGAGTTATAGCGAAAGCTGCAGATAGTGGCAGGAAGACGATTGTGAAGGTAACATGAAAGGAAAGTGCTCGCTACAGTAAAACGATCAACGAATGTTAAGGCACTGCCACACTAGCGGGAAAACGCGCTCGGCATGCCACAGGCGGCAGCAAGCGCAACGCGAGAAAGGGGCGAACGGTAACTTTCCTGACCCGGAGCGAACGGGTGTCGCAGCCATTTCGCTGCGTGCCATTCGCTGCCGATCCGGGAGACCAACGAGGAGCTACCGCCCTCTCTCAGTACCGCTGATCACAGCCCCAGGAATTGAGGCTGCGAGCGAATTTATCACATGCTTTACCTCGGCGGGGAGTGCCCGAATATTTGGCGATGCCAATGCTATGACGCTTTGCCATGAGCGGCTTTATGCGCACTGTCTTTCAGCAGTGCCCGTGCCTTTGTATACTGCGGGTGCTCGATCGCTTAATTTTATTGCGATAGCAGTTATATGAACACTCCAGGCGCATTTCTGTCGTCGCCGTGATGTTCCATGTAAAGTCCAAGGGCGACCACACCGTTGCCGCGTGCCGTATGCATATGTGCCAGCGAAAGTGTGTGCGGGAAGCCGACGATCGCGGCTGAATCTCGCCTGCGCTAGGCATCGAGGAGAGCGGGCCGGAAGCGCGGCGTCTTCCGTCGCGCGCAAGGCACCGGGGGGAAGGTAGGAAGGGGATGGGCGGTTAGTACTCTGACAGCAACCAGCTATGCGCGAGCGCGCCCGGTCACGCGGGCCGTATGTTGAAAGCGATCTGCGTTGATGGCATAGTCTAGGTGCGTCGACGGCTCGTACATTTGTCCGTGCTCTCAGTTTACGTTGAGGCGAGAGACAGCACGAAGGTCACTTCGCTCGCTGCTGCGGCTGCGTTTCGTCACGCCAGCGTTTCGACAGCGAGTGTCCGCGGTCACCAAGTTTGATGTGTTCATGATTGCCTGTGCGTGCTGGTATGCGTGTTATTTTAGTCAACAGCCGAATGTTTATAAGTTTATACGGACGGTAAAACTACTATACTTACTTTCTATTGCCTGCTAATTTGTTATCGCAATCGATGATCCGCCTTTCGGGTGAAACTGGGACTTTTTAAACGTGCTTATCTAAGAAATATTACGAGTGCTCAACCAGTGCTTCCTATATAGGTAATTCGTCATCAGTACGGATGTTTAAACACGGCAGCACTTTGACTTCGTTTCGTACTTTGAGGCTCTATAGGCCGGTATTTGTATACCAACAAACTCGGATGCTGCTGCCTGCGCATAGAAAGCGTGTGAAGTGCATGGCACGACAGTACTTTTGCCTTCTGTTTTGGGGACTGAAACACACATCTATTTGCTTCAGCTGAGATGACAGCTTTCCGCACGTGTTTGTTTAGAAGCACTGCATGTGAACATCGCTTTATCTTGATATGCTCTTGGAAGACTCGTAAAGAAGCGGCACTTATCAAAGGATAGGCTTCCTGATGGATACCTTCAACTGCGCATGCGCTGCGCGTAGATGAATTGATGGTTTTTAATGAGTACCTTTAATCCTTGATGCCTTCCTGTTTGTATTGTCGTGGAGTCTAGTCAGGCAGCGCGAAAACAAAACATTTGTGAGCACTAGAAAGGTAAAGAAAGGGTACACAGAAGGCGTTTCATTTTGTTTACTTTTGTTGCCGATGAAGAAAAGTAAACACTAAAGAAATGTTTGGTTGTCACCGTAAAATGATTGGAGGGTGAGCGCTGGCAGCCTTAGAGAAACGGTGACCTGTAATTAAGAGAAACGTTTGGTCACCCTCAGCCAATAAAGTTACCTCTTGCAAGTGGTGGCCAAGCTAATGGCTCCTACCTTAGTCCCGGCACTCTTAAAAGTCGCCGCCGCGACATTGACTCATCTCAGAAAAGCGTCGCCGTCGAAAGTGCAAGGCTTATGAGATCCGTAATGACAGTCGATGCGCAAGGAATCATAATTATGAATGAACTAGTCTTCCTCAATAACGTTTAAGTTCACATGAACGGCGTGAACGGAAGCGAAGGTTAATGGTTGCGATATGAGACGCTGTATGCTTATCTACTGCGTAGATGAGCAACTGCTCGAGAGAGCATCTTCAGGAACGCGACATCACGCAAATTGACAAAATACGGGAAGAGAAAGCGACGAGACAGCCGCAGTAGGAGCACCTCCCAGAATGCGGCTGCCTGACCTGTTGCCGCCAACAAAAATGTCCGAAGAAATTTGGGAAGGATTGCTGCATTGTGTGTGGGGAATATTTTCCCGCCTGGGTTTCAAGCGTTGCTTGAAGCAGTATGCACGGGCCCGTGGTTTGAGTATTTGTCATGCCATTCGAAAGTGAGGGACATTTCAGTGTTTAGTCTGCGGAACTTGACTGGCTGAGAGAAAAAGCTAGTCAGTCAACTGGCTTTGTATAAAGGTAAAAAGTAGGGTTAGCTCAGATGGTAGAGCGGTTGCCCCGGAAAGGTGGTGGTCCCGGGTTCGAGTCCGAGACCAGGACGAAGTTTTCTTCAACTCTGAGGCTTTTCTGTCGAGGAACCCGTTTGGGTTTCCTTTGTTGCAATTGCTACGAACGGGTGGATGTCTGATTTTCCCTTTATGAAAGGTAAAAAGTATATGAGAGCTCAATAGCCGGACGTTCTCTGGCATAACAAGAACTTAGATATTACGTTAACATCTAGGTGATACGAGTATCAATTGTGAGAGCATCATGCGGAAAAAAAAGAAGAAAAGAAAAGGTGAAATCACGATGAAGTTTCACATTCTGTCCAAAGGATAGCTATTCCGCGAACCCCGGGGCTAAATTAAGGTGGGAGCGATCCCAAACTGAATAAGAGAGTCAAGTACTGCATGTAAAAATTTGTTGGAAACCTCCCGACATGTGAATATTTGAGGTCGTCATAATGAATCATAACGAAAACGAAATGATAAATTGAATGCGCTGGAATGCCAAGGCACGAACGACGAAAAAGGCGGGACTGGGAGTATGAATATAGCCCCTTCCTTAAGAAAGACAACGAAATGATATGATGTGACAGGAGGGACAATTTTGTGCAGCGGATGGGAACGGTGGTCCCTCAGTCTACCGTGTGCCGCATAACAAAACCAGCTGTCTGTCGCGACGGCTTATGGAGAGCCGCAATATAAAGGACACACGTGTATCGCTAGATCTGGAAGCCCCGTTGCTGTAGAACTAGGTCGACCGTGAAATGGCGTGTTACGATAACACCGGTGACGTCAAAAAGCAGCCGAAGAACACTGAATATTAAGTATGCTATTCTTCAGGGACAGAGTTAATCACATATGACGAGAAATAGGAAATCCCAAGAACATACAATCCTTGGCTATGCCAACAACGAAACTAGGCCTTGAACACCGGTGGATAATTGTGTTATTTGTGTGCGCTTTGCTCACCGATGGTACATCACGTCAATGCTTCTTGAGTATTTGCTCTGGTAGTGCGATAAAAACAACAACAAGGGGGGGAAAGGAATCCGTACGCGTATTAGCTTATCACGGAGTCAGTTCTGGTGAGCGCCCACGCAGATACTCAGCGGATACGGAATAGCATCCGAGCAATGTATTAAGAAAACTTTATGCGCTAGAATGGGCACGATGTTATTTCATATGATACTTCCTGCGAATCATCATGTACCAAGTGAACCAGCAACTAATAAATATCTTTAACACACTGTAATTATCTGCAACGCACGCACACACACCCACACGCACGCATGCGCGCACTAAGGTACAGCTTCATTGTACTCGCGTTCTTCGCACGTGACATCCATAACCTTTGAGTCGTTTTAGATAGCATTAGCTCAAAAAAAGAAAAAGGAAAAGCACCCTCTCACAGCTAGAGGCTGTTCATTATAGGATTAGGTATATAATTTTTGGGTGACAATGAAATATTTTGGATTGCAAAAACAGTGATACATCAGAAGTCGCTGATGAGTGAATATGGTGAGTGATTGGAGTTCAAGACATTAAGTATATAACATTTGGTGAGAGACATGAGTCAACCTCAGCCCGTGCCAGACCAGGAGAGTACTCCGAAGTTTCCTATAAGTGCTTTCATAGACAGAACCATGGACATTAAAAACGGAGGAGGAGGAGTAAGGTGTTGGCTGGCTGTAGGCTGATCTAGCCTTGCAAGACCTGCCGGCAATTTCCCTGCCCGTGCAACTTCTTTCAGGAAACTTTGAGAAACTTCGTCACCGTTCAGAAGCGCTACGGGAGACGGGTGACCAAGACGACGTGCACAGCGAGGCGGAACAGAACGCAATCATGCCGCAGCCTCTGATCCCTTCTGTGCACGGTGCCGAACCGGGTTGCCGGCTCTGCGGCACGACGCCCTGAAACGAGTCTGCCAAGCGCACGGAGGCCAAGCGTTACGAATCATGGGCTAAGTCTACATCACTTTACAGCTTTAGAAGGAGTGGGGACACCTCTCTCTTTAATGTCCAGTGTCCACGCGGAAATACTACGTCGTCCACATCAGCGTGTGGACAGCCTGGATGCTGTAGTGCGTCGAAAAACTTTGAGCTCTGTAACGAGTTCATTCATCACCATCCCTAGCATCATATTCTTAGGTCTACAGCAAGACTCTCCCAGTGATCTCAAATTACCCCTGTCTTGCGCTAGCCGATTCCAACTTGCGGTGCAAATTTTCTGATTTCATTTCCCCACCTAATTTCATGCAGTCCTCGACTGCGCTTCCCTTCCCTTGGCACCCATTCTGTAACTCTAATGGTCCACGGGTCATCTACCCTGCGCATTGCATGGCCTGCCCAGCTCAATTCTTTTTCTCCTTATGTCAAGTAGAATATCGGCTACCCCTGTTTTCTCTCTCATCCACACCGCTCCCTTCCTGTCTCTTAACGCTACGCCTAACATTTTTTGGTTCATCGCTGTTTGCGCTGTCCTTACCTTGTTTTATTGCGATAGCAATACTCCAGGCGCATTTATGCCATTGGCGTCGCCGTCGCCGTGAGGTTTCGCATAAAGTCTAAGGGCGCTAAAACCGTCGCTGCGCGCCGTATGCTGTATGTGCGAATGAAAGTGTGCGAGGGTAAGCCAGCGAACGCGGTTGAATCCAACAACCTCGCCTGCGCGAGTGAGGAACGCGGGCCGCAACAACACCAACTGGAAAGCTTTTATAGAGGGTGTTGGCCGGAAGCGTGCCCTCTCCTGTCGCGCATGAGGCAGGGGGGTCAGGCGAGGGAAGAGGTGCTTTCATCTCCGGCGGCTGCTAGGGTGCTTCGATGTTCTCATCGCCCACCGCTCCGTACAGAGTGGAGACAACCGCGGCGTCCACTACGGTGTTGGGCACGCGATTGGCGGACGCCGCAGGGGCGCGTTGCCGGCGCTCCTGTGTCTTGAAAGCGATGTGCGACGAGGCCGAAGTGCGCGTCCGCGCGGGCATCATCTTCAAAGCAAACTGCGATGTTTGCAAAGTGCGCGTAGTGCCGGTAGCTTCGTATGCGCTGTGCTTACGACGCTTCGCTCGCGTTGAAGCGAGATGCACGAAGATGAATTTGCTTGCTGCTGCCGCAGTTTTTCACTCCAGCATTTTGACAGCGAGTTTCCGCGCTAGCGAGATGTGTTCATGTTTACTTGTGCACATGTGACAGCGTGCTTGGCAGTTTAGTTAAAACACGTTGGCGGGCTAGTTGGTTTGAATCTATGAAAGAATGTGTAAGCGCGACAGAACAAGGACATAGAAAGAAGCAGACACACACAGACAGCGCTCTCTCTGTGTGTCTGTTTCGTCCTGCGTCCTCGTTCAGTCACGCTTATACAGTCTATCATTGTCAATTTTGTTAGTAAGCAAATATTTACAAGTTTATACCGCCGCTAAGACTAGTATCCTTACTTTGCACAACTATCCAATAATTCGCTACCGTAATCGGTGCTTCGTCTTTCACGCGAAACTGGGACTTTATTTTTTGAGCTTCTTCGTTAACATCCAAGTTTCAGTCCCATATGTTAGCATGAGTCCAGTACACCCTAACAGAGAGTGTGGAACATCTCATAAAGTCTTACATGTCCCACATGATGGCGACGCAGTGAGTACAATCTTGTATAGTCATGCCGGAGTATGCACAAGCCCGTGCGTAGGCGAATTGCAACAGCTGGCCTGCTCAGCCCCTTTCTCACACCTGCCTGGTGGGATGTTTGCCAGAAATAATGAAAATGACTAATCGCAGATTGTTTGAAAAAATGTTGAGGGTCTGTGGGAGCCTTCTTTGTTGCTCAGAGTTATAAGGCATTGCGAGCAAGGCATGTATGCCATGTCATTTTCCTACATGTGACGGAAGCTATTGAAACTTCATAGTGAATAAAAGGCTGCAAAGTTTTTAGGAAGGTATGAGACATTAGACAGAGCAAGTCCTGTTCTAGCAGATATAGCTGGCAAAATAGACAGCGAAGTGCGCAAAAGTAATTTGCATTCATGAAAGCATTGTCATGACTATGCCGGGTAAAATGGTACTGGCGCTAATGTAGGTTTACAACTGTTAGCACCCCAGAAATATTGCTTGTGGCCCGAATGGTGCTTGAATAACTTCCTGCGTTTTAACACACTGCCTTGACTTACGCCATTTGGGCTCTATTGGCTCTTCATTAGCGGTAATGATAGGAGAGAAAGTAGGCTGGCTGCTGGGCCCGAAGCAGATCGAACAATCTGCACATAAAGACTCGGAAACGAACGTAAAAATGACGGTGAACTAGGAAAACAGTTTAGAACAATATGCCAGCCTAATAACTTCGGTGATAGTGTAACTACGCTGAGGCAATCTTCATATCATTGCTATATATAATGACTAATTACTTGCCCAATAACTGGCTAGTTCTAAGTTCACCGTCAGCTTTCCCGCACTCCGCGAACGATTTTCTTATGTCTCGGCGCACCCTTGAGCTCGGCTCGATATTGTCTATGATCTTCATTATCAGCAATTGTATTAGAAAGGGGATCGGGACAACGCAAAGCAACAAATGTTTTATCTTCCTCTCCCGTTCGTTGTTTCCGGGATCTATTGTGGGTAAATTTGAAAAGTATCGCTGAGGGAAAAGTACCCAACTAACTTTGGCGGTTGCGTTCAGGCGTGACCGGGGTTGTTACGTAGTCTTGTCCTCTTCGCGGCGCTGGTATTTTTATTAGCCAAGAGCGAGCCACCAACGTGCATGGCATGCGTCTCAAGAACGGGTACAGCGGGCATAAGCGAGGACGCATTGCCCGGACAAGCGAGCGGGGCCTCAAGCGGAGCAAGAGGCGTCACGGAGACACGATGGAAATGCTGCGGAGAAATGCCGTTGGACGCGCAGTGGGAGAGACGAGACTCGCGCTGGGGGAAGCGGCGGAGGAGTTGCCGCAGCCGGAAAAGAACACAGCGTGGCGTGTAGTTTCGCCGACGTGACATTCCTTTCTCGGTAACAGTGAGCATCGCTGGCAGCGACGTGGAGGCATCCTCGCTCTGCCCAGCCGCGAGAACGCCCACTTCAATTGCGGGAGAGCCGCAGTGGTGCTCGCGAAATTTGGGTCAGCCGCCGGGTGCCTTTTCGTAGCGGTAGCGCTGTTGATGTTCGAGGACATAAAGCAGGACAGCAGAACGTCGCCGCTGCAAACTTCCTGCTGAGCTTAGTGGATGAAAAACTCGCCCCTGAAAGCACTGGCAATTGAAATTAAAGAGTCCTGAAGAAGGAAGCGGCAAGGACAATTTTGCTACAAATGCGAGAAGTTGCTCTACTTCAATATGCACTCAGTGCACCCATCCACGGTCACCCTTCTCTCGCGCATCAGTTTTTTTTTTTTCGCGGACAAATGGTAGAAGCGTCTTTAAAATGAGGTTTACTGATGAAGGAAATCAGAATAATGAACACCGGCAAAATTACCACAGGATGGTTTACTGTATACTAATGGGGTATGCGGGCGGGGAGCATACAATCGTAACCAGATATCTTTAAACCAACAATATAAGAGTTTTCCTGCGATGTAATAATAAAGATGCATGGCACACAATTGTAAAAGATGTAGGCGATTATAATTACAAGGTTTTGCTTTGCTGTCCACTGTGTATACTTGTTTACCGAAGTAGGTCACCGCATACGCACGAATTTTTAGTAAATTAGTATACTAGGCTGCCCTGTTCTATTACGACGTGTCTATGAGCAGGCGTCAAAAGGTGGTTTCTGCTCAAATAGAATCGTAAATCGTATCGTCCATGCATGTTTGCGACTCGTTTTGGAACCGGAAAGGTGGATGACATCCTCTGATGTGACGGGTTTTACAAAAAGGAACAACGCTGACGTCATGTTCCGGTTCCTCACTGCGTTTTGCAGCGCTGCATCCACTGTGAATAACAGGGAGCATAGCAAACTCAGTAAGCTGGTACTGATTCATCTTGGAAAGATAGCGTAAAAAATTACAAAAGAAACAAAGTGGGTTACCAAGATGCCTAGCCAAGAAATCAACTAGTCTAAATTTAAAGCCAATGATCCCCTACTCCGTCCACGTCATGTATGCCGAAGAGAATCATGTTCATGGCTTGAAGGATATCGATCAAACGCACACGGAACGAAAGAAAGACTCAGAACAACCAGACAAAGCCCCGTCTCTCAACTGGTCAGTTGAGAGCGCAGGCTTTGTGCGGTCATTACGTGCCTTTCCTGTGCGATTTTCGCGCGATACGTGAAGGCGTGAGTGTGATGCTCTACTGATAAGAGAATGTGCAGAGAATAGAAGATGATTTGCTTGCAATTTAAATTGATTGATTTCGTGATTAAACGTCTTGGTAACCCGCGTTGCCTATTTTCCTGACACGCTCCGGATTAAAAGCATATCAAAGCTATAGAAAAGGAGGATGTAAAAGAGAGAGAGCGAAAGAAAAGAAGGTTGACGCTTCGCCCGAAATTCGAAACGTCGATTCCTATAACACATTAGTGGACAGCTATACGAAAAGGGAGGGTTCTGAACTTGCGCTTCTGGTATGGCTTCATCACGGGGAAACAGCACGAAAAAATATACAAGAATCAATCAATCAATCAATCAATCAATCAATCAATCAATCAATCAATCAATCAATCAATCAATCAATCAATCAATCAATCAATCAATCAATCAATCAATCAATCTAGTATCCATCAAATGAACATACATATTGTTGTGTGCAGGGTAATAACATTACTCAAAATGGGAAAGGTTATTTCAGCAGTGGTCAGAAATCCGGTCTCACGTGGCTTGCCTCCTATGAAAGCAGAGAAAAAATAAGATATACAAACAAACAAACAACTAAAAGCAGAGGTCAAAGCTTTTTCACTGTAGTTAAACAGCCGTAAATATTTTGTTGGGAAAACATAATCTGAATCAATGTAAAAGCGAGAAAACAATGCCGCCTAAATAATTATCCTTGAAAAAATAAACAAAACACAAATAGAGGGGAAACAAATAATGCTGGATCTCGAACTAGAACAAAGAAAGAAAACAGACCAAGAAAGCACACAGTCCTCGAGTCATTTCTCTTTCCATTATGGTTTTCGTTGGTCGAGGTGAGGTCAGTCTAAGCCCCGTAGTGCTCGTGCTGGAACTCATGAGAGCGAAGTCAAGGAAGAGAGCGAGAGAGGAGATGCATAATATTATAACACAAGGAAGAAAAACGAAAAAGAAGAAGCCAACATTAAGAGCGAAGAGGAAAGCCTCGCAGGGAAGTACGAAAACATAGACGAGAAGGATATCAAGAGCGACGAGAGCTGCCGACAAGAGGATGTTTTCACTAAGGTGACAAGGGTAATTAATTAATAGCCGAGGCACCGTAAAGCAGCGTTCCTTTCTTGGCGCTTCCCGCACTTCCGGAGCTCCATCGAAGATGGATGGTAATGCGCTTCGTGCAAGTCGCAAGAGCCATTCAGGAAAATATATGCGACCCGGTGCTCAGGCAGAGGCGCTTTCATCAGAGGAGGGAGATGGGAGGTTCGTTAAATCTATACGAACCACCCAAGACGATTTCTGCAGGGCGGCCAACTAAGGTAATTGGCGATATTCGGATTTATTTTGCACGAAGTGTCCCAGAGAGTTAGGAAGCTTTAGGTTCGCAAAGGATAATGATCAATTCAGTACAATCAGAAACAGATCTCTTCGCAGAAAAAAGTGCATCTGTGCACTTCCTAATTCCAAGTCGAACACCTAAGGTGTGACGGGATTTAAAATATTTTTATGCGTAAGCATTCCTTGGCGAGCGGCTTCACTGACTTGAGGCATCGCTTCTATACCGGCTGAGGTTGGGGGTGGCTTTCACGAAGGGCGTACACTACTTTGATTGGAATGACTGACAGTACTGCATGCTACGTCGGCGGCGTGGAAGAGAACATCGAACATTTATTGTGCCATTATCATTGATTTCAGTCAGAAAAACAAACATTATCTATCATATTGCGACGACTGGACGATGGGCCGTTGTCTGTGCAGGTTCTACTTGAAGACCGTCCCCATAGCTCGTCAGCCCACAAAGCTATGAAGGCACTTTTATCTTTCTTGAGGGCGACTGGCCTATGTGAACGCCTTTGACACGCTCAGGCCCTCCGCGTACGTGCGTGAGCTCACCGCGGCTTTCCTCCCCCTGCCTTCCATCTATCTTATCTTTCTATTCCCTCTTTCCCGTCCCCCAGCGTTAGGGTAGCCAGCCAGACTTCCTGGTTAACATCCCTGCCTTCTCTCTTTCTTTCCTCCTCCTCCTCCTCCTCCTCAACCCTGTCACCCGAAAAGTGGAATGCCTTGCGTCTGCACAAAAATGAGTAATTTTCAGACATTTAATCGTTATGAGGGTGTAAATGTAGATGAATGGTAGCTTTTTAAGGAACAAATTAAAGCAAAAAATAAAAAATAAGTTAAAGAAGAGATAGTCCATAGAGATACATAGGGCTCCTTAGAATATACAGGTGGAAGTTTATAGCAGGGGGTGGGCCAACTGAAATTTATGGGTGGGTCAACTTGAAATTTGGGGTTGGGGCAACTTTAAATTTGGAGGTGGCCAAATTAAAATTGGGGGTGGACAAACTTGAAATTTCTATGTGGGCAAACTTAAATTCAGGTTTAAGTCAACTTGGAGTTTGGGGGTGAGTGGTGGCCCAACTTACATTTGGGGATGGTTCAACTTACATTTCGGCGTGGGCCTACTTGAAATTTGGGTTGGTGCAACTAAAATATGGGGTTGGGCCAACTTGAAATTTAGGTGTGGGCAAACTAGACATTTTGGGGTGGTCCAATGTCCAGTTGAATGCTGCTTAGCGTCCTTCGAATTATGAATACCTCGCGGGCAAGCAACCGCGTTTTCATTGGGCCTTACCCAGGTGCAGTCAGAACGCAGGCGAGAGCTTGCGTGGATAATGAACGCGCGCATAACACAGGCTTGGGAGAGTGACAGGAAGGGTGACGTGGCATCGCGGCGATGCATTCTGCGCTCGCGCAACGTCTCACGGCTACTGCGGCAGCTGGCGATCCCTTTCGTCCGCTCTGCTCCGTCGAAGCGCGCTCGCGCTCGTTCCCGGCGTTCCGGCTCAATTGGTACGACTGCACTGAAGGGGTCGGATGCGGCGAGAAAATGTGAGAGTTGTCTACTAAAGCCTAAGCAGTCTTTGCCACCGGAAAGGCCATGGGTAAACGCACTTAAGCTAGGAAAAACAAATAAGTAAAACTAAGCAATAACGAAGTCACATCCGGGCCAAACAATGCTTACACATTAGTAGACAGTTCTCAGAATTCCTTGCAGAGGCGTCCGCAGGCCTTTGGTGTATTGTGACACGACGTACCCGAGCATGGGAGGGTTAGACCCTCCCGCGTCTAAGCGTGCGCTTAACCGTGTCTGGGGAAAGGGGGATCCTGGGGGTTGAGCCGATGCCGGCTGTTCGGACCTTTAAGGCCCCCCGGCGGAGGCAACACACCTCTTTGGCCTCTGCTTCACGTAGACGGCGCCCCCGGACTGACCCACCCGGCGGAAATCGGTAGTTGCCTTTTGTTGTTGTCGTTGTTGCCCCAAAACATGGCTTGGGGGGGGGGGGGGGGAGGGCACGAGGGGAATTGACCACACTTTATAGAGTGAAACAAACACCCAACAACATACAAGAAGGGTTAAAGGCGAACATTTAAAACGAATAGTTTGGCAATTAGCTGATAATACCGATTTTGCAAGCACCCATACATAAAAAAAAAAAGAAATTAGACTGAGAAGTTAAGTTGCCTTTTCCTGTGTCTCTTTTCCTCCAACCTTCGCCTTTCTATCTCGCTTCCCATCTGTACTGTGCTCACTTCGTTTTACTTCCAATTTTCCAGGCAGCAAGGGTTAACCTGGTGTAGATTATCCAACCTTGGGTCTATTATGTTAGGTTATAGTAGCTATGTACAGCTGGCGCCTGCGTTTCCTTCGGGTCTCATAGCGTCCCCTTGTTGAGCTCGGTGATGGGTTGCTAGTATAGCCGCCGAATATCCAGGAAACTCTATGGCAGAATCTTTTCCCCCCTCAGAAAAGCGGGTGCACTGATGCAACATCTCAGTTTATTTTTCGAAGCAGTGCCCCAACATATGTGAAGTACCATGTCATACAAAGCGTAGGAAGCACATCTGCGAGGAAGCTTTCCCCAATTTTGGTGGCAACGAGCCTCACGCAATAACTCGGACCAGCCTACGAGGCTTCAAATATGTCTAGTGGAGATCTACTCCTAGAATTGAAAGACAAAGAGAAAGTTGAGAAGCTTTCATATGTCACCAGTATTGGTAATATAGCACTCGCGTTCAACCAACCTCTCGTTAAACACGAGCAGGTGGCGTGATCTCCGAGGAAGACTTCATAAATTTGAGTGATGAACTCCTAGAGGGTTTGCACGAGCAAGGCGCCCCGAAAGTCCAAAGAATCGTCTTTCGACGAAACTAAAGAAATCCCCACAAAACATGTCATCCTCACATTTGCCACCAGTGCATTGCCCAGTTCCTTGAGGCTGGGTATGTCAAGGTGAATGTCAGGCCGTATGTTCACAATCTGAGACAACCTTCTTAACTTCAAACAGAAGAAAGCCCATGCGCGATACATTCGTAGAGAAGCCGAAAAACACTCTTGGCTGAAATGTGTCTCCTCAACACCTCCGACACCTCCAAACGCATGTGAGAACAGGTAAAGAAATTCAAAGGGGGTTATTAATCCTGCACAATTCATTTACACTCAAGTTCTGGTACACAAACAACACTAAAAAAAAGCAAACATTCTGGGGGAGCACTTCTACCATGTATAAAGTTCAGCCAACTTACGGACACAATTTAACATAAAAAAACTATGCTGAAAAACGAAGATTACCAACAACAGGTGCATCCGATCAACCGTACAAGGCTCCCTTCACACTCCCGGAATTAAATAATGTACTTTCTGCTGGAAAGGAAACTGTAGTTGGCATGGACGGCATCCACTACACCATGCCTACCCCCTATCAGAAACCTCAATAAAATCATTGCTA
The DNA here is from genome assembly GCF_023375885.2 of Dermacentor andersoni. Classification (NCBI taxonomy): domain Eukaryota; kingdom Metazoa; phylum Arthropoda; class Arachnida; order Ixodida; family Ixodidae; genus Dermacentor; species Dermacentor andersoni. The sequence goes on along the minus strand of NC_092818.1, from coordinate 188,036,873 downwards.
AAATTCTCTAACAAGGTTTGGGAAACGGGTGAAATGCCAAAAACATGGGAAACTGCCGTAATTATACTTTTTCTAATATCTGTAACACCCCCAACAACCCCCAGCAGCTACCGCCCCATTGCTCTCACCAGTTGTTTGGCAAAGTCATGCGAGTGTGGTGAACACTAGATTAACTTTTACCCTCGAAATAGAAAAGTCTTTATGGGGGGATGCGGGGCTAAAATACCGATTTCGGTGAAAAAAATGTGTTTTTTATTCTGAGTTGTTCTGAACTGATTGTTTAATAAAGAATCTTCTCACCAAGTTTGGTAGTTATCTGAGCAGTGGAAAGGAAGAAAATGACTTTTTTTCGCAAGTTGGTGGCGCGCATTTCTCCTCGAACGCGACTCTGAATGTTGTTTTTCCAGACGCGGCCGCATAGTGGGCAAGAAACGCAACGCAATGTGAATGCCCACGTTAGGAAGTTTGTTTTTCGCTCTTTTTAGAGAAATTGAGAAACTAACGAAAACGACGAAAGGTCTAGGAGGCAAGGGGAAGCTGACACAAAGTGTTGAAAAAAAAAAAACTCGCTGCTTACTATGCATCTGCCATGAGAGACAATGCTCCAGATGTAAAAAAAATCCAACGAGAAGTATTTGCGACGCTTTTTCACTCCAACTCAATAGATGAAGTGCCACGACATGACGCTTGCCCAGTTGGTGAGGACTCTTGGTGTCACTACAATCGGCACAGAGCCCTAGTTGCAGCGGACAAGCCATCAGTGCCAAGATCCCATCGTCCAGCTTTAAGCAGAGACATTGCCAAAGAGCTGGTGCCTCTCTACAACAGCCTTAGTAAGCCAGAGCTTCTTGTCCGATGTTCAAGGATGCAGACACAGAATGCAAACAAGTCCTTCGATGCTCTTCTATGGGAAAGGTGCCCAAAGACAGAATTTGCGTCACTGAGAACAGTGGAGACTGCAGCAGCCCTGGCTGTGCTAGTACTCAATGAAGGAGCATGTGCATCGAGAGAGTTCTCGACAAGTTGGAACTTGAACATGGAGTCCAGATGAATAAGCACGTTCAGGAAGCAACGAAGCAAGCCATTTCACGAGCGCAGGCAAGAGCGATGGATAGCTCTAAAGTTGAAAAAAGAACCGATGCCTTGAAGCGATCGCCGCAGAGCAGCGTAGGGTTGAAGAGGAGGGCCCGACATATGCAGTAGGGCACGTTGATTAATTTTTTCTTATCATAAGAATACATGCCATGCTCTGAAATCTTCGAATCGATTTTTCTCAGTTTGCACTTTTTGCAAAAAAGGAGCTTTAGGAAAAGTATCATTTCCAAACTGCTTTACCACATGCTGCTTCCAACGTTTTTTCTAGACTGAAATTTTGTGAGGAACAAGATAAAGTACTTTTCAGATGCCTAAATTTTTTCCAACACATAATATTTAGCAGATCTTTGACATGTAATGACAGCGAAAAAACTAAACTTCATTTTCAGAGTGATGGCATTTTTACAGAAATGACATAAAAATGTGCAACTGACCTTATCCTGCACTATGAGCTATTTAGAACGGATCTAATAACAAAATATCTGTATATTTTCATTATTTTGTAAACGATAGTTTTCCTAAGTTGACACACACGATTGCTCAATTTCACAGTTATAACTTTCTTTCTCGTTGCGCTAGAGTGCTGATATTTGGAAAATATTTTAATGACAACAAGATCAACTACCCCTGAAAATTTCATAAAAATTGGTTGAGCGCTTCAAAAGTTGACCCTTCAGCTTAGCAGCCCCCCTTACATGTACATCAATGTGGTTATAAGAACGGTTGTTCTACAACTGATCGCCTGGTCCGATTAGAACATGAAATACGCAATGCCTTTTTCTACAAACACTGCCTAGCTATCTTTTTGACTTGGGTAAGGCATATGACACCACAAGGAGACTCGGCATTTTTAGACACTTGGCGGGCTTATGCATTCAGGGGAAAATGCTTACGTTCCTTTCTGACTTTATGTCCAATCGAACATTCCAGGTGCGTCTTAGCAGAGCGCTGTCGCGTTTACTAAGCCCCCCCCCCCGCCCCCCCCCCCCCAAAAAAAAAAGACGGTGTGCCTCAGGGTTGTGTTTTAAGTACAACAATGTTTGTGGTTAAAATGAACTCTGTTAGCAAGCTAATGCCCGCTACGGTTATGCATACGATTTACGTTGATGATATCCCTCTTGCTTACCGCGCATCTAAAATAACACGTGACTAGCAGATCCAAATCACTCTAAACAAATTGACACAATGCTATAATACAAATCGCTTCCGTTTTCCGACGGAAGAAAACTGTTGCCGTGATGTCCTCTCAGAAGAGGGGTTTACAACCGGACCTCGATCTTCCTGAAACTAAATGAAATGGTACTCCCAGTCAAACAAAAACACAAATTTTTAAGGGTCATATTCGACAAAAAGCTATATTTTCTTAAACACATTAATAAGCTCAGGGTTCAAACAAATAAGGCACTCAATGTCCTAAAACTCATGTCACGAAAGCGCTGGGGTTCTAACCATAAATAACTCCTACATATTTATTGTTCTTTGGTACGTAGCAAACTCGACTATGGATGCATAGCGCATGGTTCAGCCAGACAACCATACCTTCAGCGGTTAGATCCCCTGCATAATAAAGGACTACGCTTAGCCAGCGGTGCCTATAGAGCCTCGCCCATTTCCAGTTTGTATTCCGAGAGTGATGAGCCGTCTTTAGATCACAGAAGAGCGCAACTCATGTGGACACACGTTCTAAGAGTTCGCTCGTCATCAGACCATATTTACAATAACGTCATCACGCACTGCGACAAACGACTACTCTACACAAACAAGCCAAATGCTATAAGACCACTCCTACTTAGATTTGAAGGAAAATGCCGTGACTACAATATTCCTACTGAAGCACTTTCTGTCATGAAAAGGCCAACCAGAATAGCTCTGTTAAAGTGGAAAGTTGGGCGAGTTGGTATACATTCAATATGGGAACAGCGCGAACAATACGACGACAGAGTGAAAGGACACAGGACCAGCGCTGGGAGTGGAAGACACGCTATACGACCAGGATCGCTTTATCGAATTAATTCTTTGTCGACTTCGGTTGGACCACATGCGTATCACACAGGACAGCGCTCGCCCTGTGTCCTTTCACTCCCTCGTCGTCTTGTTCGCGCTGTTCCCATTATGAATAGAATAACTCCTTGGAACGATTTCACGAGATTTCTAGATTTTTCATTGACACATGTAAAGAAAAAACAAAAACAAGATACGCCTCGTGAACACATGCTACAGGAATTTCTCACAGTGAAAGACACTTACGGCACTTACACAGAAGTTTACACCGATGGCTCGAAGATGCCCATTTATGTTGGAAGCCGCGTAATTGAAGTTACCCGGGGACACACAGTCAGACTGCCACGGTTTGTATCAGTTTTCACTGCTGAGTGTTATGCCTTACGCATGGCAGTACACAAGATCGTAAACGCCAAACACAAAAAATCTATAATTTACACAGATTCCTTAAGTGCACTTAAGGCCGTGAATACACAATCGCAGTACGAACCAATCATGGGCGACATCCTACACATTCTAGCACACCTACGTAAACACTAAACTGTTCGTTTCTGCTGGGTCCCAAGCCATCTTGGCATCCACGGAAATGAAAAAGCAGATGGATGTGCAGCAAGGGCAAAAAATCTAAATGTTTCAAAAATTAACATACCTGTTACGGATGCGATTCAAGCTGTTCGCAAGACACTACTCTCGACCTGGCAACGCGAATGGCAATTGAAAGACAACAATAAACTTCAACTCATTAAACCTTTCTTTGGGTAGTGGAAGACACGCTACGGCCAGGATCGCTTTATCGAATTAATTCTTTGTCGACTTCGGTTGGACCACATGCGTGTTACACATAATTATTTATTGAGAGGAGAGGAACAACCAACATGTGACAAATCCACGAACTGTTAACAGTAATACACATTATAATCGCGTGTCCATATCTCAAAACGCATAGACAAAAGTACTTCCGTGTACTGTACAAGCCACACACCCCCTTCCACCCAATGTTGATGTTAGGAGATGGTGCACTGATACCTCTGACTGATGTGATCGGCGTTTTAGACGAAACAGATTTTTTAGGTAAACTTTAATTTCTCTGGGTAGGCTGCATTTACTAACGAAGTTTTATCACCCCGTGTCTGGCGCAGCATAGCCTTAGTCGCTTTCGCGCCAATAAACCCAATTGAACTAACTATTTCCCAAGGCGATGAGCAAAGCGAGAACGAGGTAAAAGCGGGAGCCAACGTTTCGACAAGTGGACTTGTCTTTTTCAAGGCGACATATGCTTTCCTCGACACAGTATATACAGATAGGGTCCTTTTAAAGGAGAGAGGGGGTAAGACAGGTGGGTGCGGCAACAACTGAAGGTGTGTTAGCGGCGAGGGTGCGAAATCGAGAATAAAAGAGTGCTGTGGCACAAGACCGGTGACATGGCCGTGTGTCAGCCGGCGCGTCAACGGCCGTATGCAGAGCACCCTTCTGTTACCTGCTTCGCTGGTGGTCGTGGACTATCGTGTCTCTGAAAGAGATAATAAAGATAGCGGCAAAAAACGGTGCTCGTGAAAAAAAGTTACTGAAACAGAATAAATATATAAATAAAAGCAAAAAAGGAAAGAAAGGAAGAAAAAGAAAACACTAAACAACCGAACTAAGTGTTAGCACAGCGAATAGATTCTATAAGCTCCCTTTGAAACGCTTATGCTTATTGGTTGCAATGTCTTGAACTTATGGATAAGGTATGATTCTCTGCATGTTCTTTCTCGTTCAGAACGGAAATTTGACTGCAAGATGTAGAGTTTAAGTTCATCAGGCTTATGACCTGGTTTGTTGAAAAAAACCCGCCGTGGTTGCTCAGTGGCTATGGTGTTGGGCTGCTGAGCACGAGGTCGCGGGATCGAATCCCGGCCACGGCGGCCGCATTTCGATGGGGGCGAAATGCGAAAACACCCGTGTACTTAGATTTAGGTGCACGTTAAAGAACCCCAGGGGGTCGAAATTTCCGGAGTCCTCCACTACGGCGTGCCTCATAATCAAAGGTGGTTTTGGCACGTAAAACACCATAATTTTTTTTAATTTTGGTTTGTTGAAATGATCGGCAACGGCTTTGGGGAAGCTTTTTAGCTGTGTCCGCGTGATATCCATTTAATCTGACGTTCATTGGTTGTCCCGTTTCACCGATATACTGTTTCTTACAGAAGGAACATTCAAGCATATAAAACACATCCGAACTTGTACAAGTAAAGCTAGTTTTGGCTTCGTGTGTATAACTATTTGCGATGCTTTTAATTTTAATGTCAGTTTGAAGGTGCCTGCAGGTCATGCACTTGGGGCGACAACATGCTTTTATTACGGGGGAATGATGTTGGCGAACATCACTCTCCGAACTGCCAAAAATTCTTTGAGCTCCTAACCGATTCGCAAAAAGAATGAAAGCACGCCGTCAAATAAATATTGCTTTCAAGTCGCTGGCGAACCACTGCAACCTGCACCACAAAGGCAGCGTCGTGCGCGATGATCCGTAATGCTGAAAATGAGCTTGACGAGCATACGTATGCATTCATACGATCAGTACACGTACAAAAAAGGACGAGCTTGAAGGCAGGAATCAGCAGAGCGCATGGCATAAGCAAACTAAAAAAAAAGAAGACACGTATCCTGACTGTCCACTACCTGGAGGCCAGTGCTTTTTCCGGAAGTGAAGATGAGATATCAAGGCCTGAGAATATATACAGAGAGAACGACAAGCAGAGCGACAGCAGTTGCAACAGACAAGGAAGCAAACGAAAGCAGGAGTGCGAAATAGAGAGGAAATGACGGTCCGTAGAATAAGTACTGAACTCACCGGAAGCCGGCACGAGAATACGGAATCTGATTTCCCCGGGGAATGCATCATTATAAGCAGCGTTGATGGCCAGAGCTGCCAGGTCAGAGCTACGCCAAGCCACAGCATTCAGGTAAAAGACTGCTTGAAGAACACGTGGATTGGATGCGGGGGCGGAGATGGGACGGGAGAATGCACCCCGAAAGTAGGAAAGAAGCTGCAGAAAAAAGGAGTCTTCCCTGAAAGCAGGGCACGGGAATGCCGACGAAGGCACTTTTCCTTGCGTCACCTATGAACGGAGATCGTACCAGGTCTCTCGCAATGAACGAAGCTGGGAAAACGTATTGCTTGCCATGTTTGCAGGCAATGACGAGGCAGCGGAGTGCACCGAGTTATCAGGGAAAGAAAGCTCTCAGAACGGAGGAATAACTGCGCGTCGAAAAGGGTGACATGACGTCAGGAGCCATGGCAAGTTGATGGAAGATGGAAGCTAGAGCGCTGCTGAGGAAAACAAGAATGAGAGGATTCGCGAAGTGATGAACCAGCAGGCGGGTTGTATAAACATGCGAATGTCTAGATGTGTAGCTATTTGCAAGTATGCGTTTTCCTTACGTTCAACCAGTGATGTTAGACCAATCTTCGACCCTAGAGTGAGTGTGCTCTGTTGAGCTAGATGGTGGCGCCAGTGGGAAACTGCGACCTAGTACTTTCATTTCATATTTAATTTATTCATTTTTTGGACAATACAAGGCATTGTCCGCGCATCAGAACGAAATGAGAGAGAGAATTATTTGAAAGAAGGCAGAGAGGTCGGCCTGAGGACAAAATGAGGCGATCAACCTCCTGACGGGGTCCTTCTTGCACTGGGTCCATTGTGCTTCGCCGTTCATGTTTTCACAAGCATTGCAACAGTTTCTTGGCCCAAGCAGATCGCCTGGAGAAAGCTGAACTTCCGCAGGACGTTGTCATAGCAGTCACCGAAGTTTTGCTTAAAACTATCAAATGCGCCCGAGAGGACGCTATTTGCTACTCGGGAAATAGAGGGAGTGAAGCAGAAGTGCGCAGTTATACCGTACGTACACGATGTCTCACACAGGCTGAAGAAGATCGGAAATAACGCAAATGTAAGGCCAGCTACTGTTTTTCGAAGAAGCCTGGTTGACAGAAAAGGCACAAATAAAACTTCGTTAAATGTGAGAGTAACATTGTGTACGAGTTACCGTTCTCCTGTGGCAAAATATACATTGGCCAGGCGGGATGCCGTGTAAACGATAGGCTACGTGAGCACGCAAATCTCGTGCGAAGTGGAGGCGCGGGGCATCTGGCCTTTCACTGCAGGAACTGTGGATGCGATCCCGTATTCGCGCAATGTAGCGTGATAGGAAGAAGTCCGACATAAACAACTCGTGAAATAATTGAAGCGGCGAAGATTGCTAGGTTGGGTGCACAAGCGTTAGTGCACCTTCGGTCGAACCTTCTAAAAAGAATCCAATTTTGTAAACAAGACGCAGAAAATTATTCGAAGGGGATGGCAAGACAGACTGGTCTTTTAATTTTCCTGCCAATATATCACTATCTTCATTTTATGTTAGCTACGTGTACACGCATGCTTCGTTGCTGTTCTTAAAATAGAAAACTAGTACAAATGCGCCTCCGCAGGTCGCCATCTGTTTTCTATGCATACATATGTCGCTTCGAAAAAATAAAGAAAACGTTTGAAGTTAGCGCTGTGTCCGCGTCGTTCCTTTCGGACCTATCTTCTTTCTTTCTTTTATTTTTGCGCTAAAAGAAGTTGTTCCTATCACATGCTCCTCGCACGCAAAAGGATCAGATTTAACAAGCATGACAACTGGGAAACACATATAAAAAATGTTTGTTTGATATTGAACTCTTCTCGAAATTGCGGACCAGGTGTCATCGGCATTGCTACGCCTGTTTCTACTGGCAGCTATCGCATTGCACGATGCAATACGTCGCGATACACCGGCTTACTGTGTTCATGCACGAACGGAACGAGCCATTGTATTATGACGTCGTGACGTATGCGTCTCTTATGTAGCGAAACCGAAACTGGTTCGTAGGAACATGTGTCATACAGTAAATTTAGCTGGGCGCCCGTTCCTATCCCCCATGTTCGGTATCACCGGTGCCTGACCCTGACTCAATAATTTTTCCTCCTTTGGCGTTACTAAGACAACGGGTGGACCTTTACTTCACCATTCTGAATAATATGGATAAACCAGCCATTACATCTCTTTTGACCTATTACTCATACATGCGTGTTGGCCCCTAGCACGTGTTCTGCCGCCGCCGCCCACAAACTGGGTAAAAATTGGGTAAAAAGTTAGCTTGGTATTTGCAGCTGGTCTTTACAGAAGCACAATGCCTGGAAACGGTGGCAACGTACTTTCCCTGAGCTTGAAACCATGTGAACATTGAGGTTTACGGTTGTCGCCATGCTATGGCGTGAATACGGTGCGTTAATAGGCGATTCGCATTAAAACATCGGTGCTGTTTCAATTGCGATAATGATAATGGTGATAGTGCTAATCAACGTTCGATAGTCTAAAATGAATCTCGGGCCAAAGAGCGCCAGGACAATGAAAAATATCTAATTGGTTTGGGAGTTGGTCAAAAATAGACAAAGGTGGTGCACTAGAAAGCAAACGTCACTGAGATAACTGCATAGAGGCCTAAACGACATGTGGAGATAGATGTAAAAGTATGCAAGGCATAACGCGATATGTAAAGCACGCAAGACATAACGTGACCTTTGCTAAACTGTCGACGTTCTGCAGCACATGCTAATATTTCAGAAATAGCATTGTCTGATAGTCCACGGACCAAAAAAAGAAGCGATCTTGTTGCAACAAGGACAATGAGGATGTGGACAAGAATAATTATTTCAGAATGAATCATTTCTTGGAAGTGCAGTGACAGGAAGTGGACCTGGTAAAGCCCTAACGGAAAAACTAGAAATGTTATAAATTTCATACTCTCTGTCGATCCCAGCATAGTGGTGGATGTAGAAGTGTTAGGTAGGGTAAAACGCGGACATCTGAGGTTAGTGAGGTCTTGGATTTCTCTGGATCTGAAGAGAGAAAGAGTAAAATTAGGAAGAAAAAGACCTACCTAGACGCAGTAGGGTAAAAGGAGACGAATTCAGGCTGGTGTTTGCAAACAAATGTGGACTAACAGGAACACGAAGCTTACGTAGAGGTAATGAATAAAGCCGTAAATAGGCTTACTTCAGGAACACCAGGTAACTGGGCGATAAGGCACCAAGAAAACCAGCAGGCAAGCTTTCCAAGGTAACCTAATAAAGTGCCAAGAACCGTGCTCGTGACCGCGCTCGAAAAACTGGACAATCGCCCCTTTACAGAGGAAAAAGCTCTAGGACACTGGTCCAGACGGGCTTCGGCACTCAAGGCCTTAAGGGCTCTGCTGAAGTTTTTAAGGACATGCGAATTGTGCGATCGCCTTTGAGTGTTGTATCGCGTACTATCGCGTTACGGCGTGAATTTTCCGATTTCCCTTTTTTTCTCCTCTTCTTCTTCTTTCTCCTTTTATTCCCTTTACCCCTTTCCCCAGCACAGGGTAGCCAGCCGGTACTTACACTGGCTAACCTCTCTGTCTTTCCTCCTCTCTGTCTCTCTCTCTCTCTAATAAAGAGATGACAAAGCATGAAAGTGTTTAACTCAAGAGACCAAATAGAATTGCGATGAAGTTAGAAAGGCATTGCATGACATGACCCGGAGAAAGCGGCAGGACAAGATGGAAGAAAAGTTGATTTCATCAAAGATGGAGGAGATATCATGCTTGAGAAGCTTGCGGTCCCTTATGCGCAATGCCTCACAACTTCAAGTGTACCAGAGAGCTAGAAGAATGCCGACATTATACTAATCCAAGAAGGGAGACGCTAAAGAGTTGAAGAATTATAGACCAATTAACTTGCTTTCAGTATTCAGCGAAATAACTTTCAATAGAATCAGGGCAACACTTGACTTTCTCGGCCAAGAGAACAGGCTGGCTTCAGGGCGGGATATTGTACAATGGATCACATCCGTGTCATCAATCAGGTAATTGAGAAATCTGCGGAATGAAATGAACCTTTCTATATGGCTTTCATAGATAATCAAAAGGCATTTGATTCAGTAGAGCAGAGATACCTGCAGTCATGTAGATGCATTGCGTAATCAAGGAGTACATTAGGCATACGGGAATATCTTGGGAGATATCTACAAAGAACCCACAGCTACCTTGGTTATTCACAAGAAAAGTAGAAAGTTGCCTGTCAAGAAAGGGGTCAGGCAGGGAGACACAACCTCTCCAATGCCATTCACTGCATGCTTATGAGTATTCAAGGTATTAGACTGGCAAGGTTTAGGAGTGAGGATCAGCGGCGAATGTCTTAGCAACCTTCGGTTTGCCGACGACATTGTCCTGCTCAGCAACACTGGAGACGAATTACAACAAATGACTGAGGATCTTAATCGAGAAAGTGGAAGAGCGGGGTTGAAGATTAATATGCATAAGACAAAAATATTGTTCAATAGCCTGACAGGGGAACAAGAATTTAGGATTGCCAGTAAGCCGCTAGAGTCTCTACAGGAATACGTTTATCTAGGCCAATTAGTCACAGGGGACCCTGATTATGAGAAGGAAGTTTGCAGAAGAATAAAACCGGATTGGAGTGCATACGGCCGGCATTACCAAATCCTGATCGGGAGCTCACGACTGTCGCTGAAAAGAAAACTGTACAATCATTGCATTCTTCCGGTGATAACATATGGGGCAGCAACATTGAAGTTAACAAAGAGGCTCGAGAACAATTTAAGGATCGCGCAAAGACCGATGGAGTGAGGAATGTTAGGCGTAAGGTTAAAAGACAGGAAGAGAGCGGTGTGGATGGAGAGCAAACAAGGATAGCCGTTATTGTAGATGACATTAAGAAAAAAAAAATAGAGCAGGGCAGGTCATGTAATGCGTTGGGCAACCAACCGGTGGACCAGTAGAGTTACAGAATGAGTGCCAAGGGGAAGGGAAGCGCAGTCAAGGACAGCAAAAAACTTGTTCGGGTGTTGAAACTGCGAAATTTGCACATGCAACTTGGAATGAACTAGCAAGGAGAGGCTTTCGTCCTGCTGTGGACATAAAATAGGCTTATGATGATGATGTTGATGATGAAGATTTATTTGCGGCTCATATAAGGTATTAATCTGGAGGCTGAACCTGGCCTTGGTCTGTTACAGGTTTCAGAACATCCACGTCTAAAAGACATGCTAAACGCTCGCGTTTCAATAATGCAATCAAAGTATGAGCGCCGCTTTGTTATTGCGAAATGCCTTGGGAATTTGTCATTTTTCTGTGCCACTAATTCTATGTTATCATAAGCATATGAAATAGCAAATCACTGTGGTTTAATAGAAGACAATTCCTTATTTTCTTCTGACATGAATATGTTGCTCTAAAGCGATTAAGAAAAGAAAAATCTTGGTTACACCATTTCTTTCTGTTCTGGTTCAACAAAAAAGAAATGCAATTATAATAATACATTGCCAGAAAAAAATCGCAGAGGTTACCAAGATGCAACTTTTCGTTGATACGTGACCAGTGTCCACGCCCCTACACTAGCACAGTATATACATCACAGTGTAACCTAACGGTGGTATACAAGTTACATAAACAAGGATAAAGTGCCCCCGAGAGGCTGACCAGGGTTTCGATAGGTGGACCCCTCTTTGTCAAAGGCGGCTGTATCATCCTCGTCGGGTTAGATAAAACGGGTTAGTAGGGTGACGTCAAGTGCGGTCGTTTTCGGCGGCTGCTGTCTGCAAAGGAAGATATTTGTTCCGTCAAAGTCAGCTGGCATGAAAATCCAAAATCAAGAAGGGGGCTGACAGGTGGAGTAGCCCACCGTGACAAACCTTTTGTGTAGAAACCCTCGAAAAATAAGCCTCGCTCCTCCATAGACCCTGAGAATGTCTCCACAGACCCAACAAACCTATAATAAAAACTTTGAGGGCTAAAACACACAAGATGTAGAATAAGAAACACTCACCACACGCGCTCACAAACAAACCTACCATCATAGACTCTACACCCGCAATGTTGATTCCGCGCAGTGAAAAGATGTGTGGGTCGGACTCGCGTGACCAGCGGAGACTGGGGGTGGCCTTCCCGGGATACTGCTCAGGCCATAGGAGTCCTGTATGAAAAAAATTGCCTCCCTTCTCTGCCGGCGGAAGCAGGAAGAACCAAGTCTGATTACGCCTTGCCGTTTCCCTTGGCTGAATAAAGTTGGTTTCTATGTACTTCTCATCCAGGTACTACTACGGGTGCAAGGTCCACAGACAAAACTCAGTTCTAACTCAGCGCAGAGTATAAGAGGCAACGTTGCATTATCCAACCAGTCTCTCTGAGCAACCACTCGTATCCACGTCTTTATCGTGTTTTGCCTCGACTAAGAAGGACCATAGGAGTCGTTCATAAGGACGAATAAACAAAATTCTAGCCAGTACTGCACTAACAATATATCGTCCATACAAGTGCCCAGAATGCGTTGTTTCAACTTAGCCCTGTTTCTCTTGTCGTATTGCAAGGCATTTCCACTTCGCCTTCTTAAGAGATAATCTCTTAGCGTTTCACTACAATCCCAATTTTAAGCTCCACTGCACAAGGATAGGTACTGGAGTTTATATATATATATATATATTAGTTTGATTCCTGAATGCAAGGAATATTAAGACGAACAAAGAAAATAGGCATCTGAGAATAACAATCTTTACTTCTCGTACTACTTCTTTTCCCCTTAAAAGCACCCAAAGCTTTTTTTATTTCCTTTCGTCTCCTGGCGTAGTCCTTAAAACCGAAAGTTGTTTTTTGAGTTAATGCTCAGTGCGTAAATCTCCAGCCGGCGTTTGCCTCTTACAGGTGATAGCGAATTCTGCTTCACAATTCTTCAGAAGAATTCTGTACGACAGAATTCTGCTTCCGGCTTACGGGAACAGGACCTGCGCAGAAACACGGCTGAATTTAAGCTGCTTTAGGCCCGCAGGCAGATGCCAAGACGCAATCGGTTTTGGATCCCAAGGTAAACAAAATTCGAGCAGGTCCGGACATGCACTCGGGAAGAGTGCATCGAGGGCTGGGCAGATCCAATTTTCCAGAGAGCAAGACTTGAGACGGAGTCGTTGGAAAACACCATGGCAGACCTCGAAATGGTACTTGCAAGGCCCGCAGTGGTTGAGAAAACAAAGAACGCAATGCAGTAAGTATAGGGACCTAATAACAGCGAGGCGGGCTTTGAGTGCAGTCGAAGAAGCTTCAGAAATGATGGCAGGAATATGGGAAGGCGAGCAGTTGGAGAGACGAATACCGACCTTCCGGCAAGAGTATTCATCGTACGAGATCAGGAAAGAGGATACCAGCGCGGGACAAGCGAGAGGGCTTATGGTTCGAAGCAGTAAGGAAAGCGCAAAGACGGATGAATGATGTAGAATAAAATAACTGCGTAAGCAGACTGTGGCCGCCAGTTGACATGGTGAAGACATGTGCATTTTTTAAGGCTACAGCAAGCCTTATTGCGGAACTCAGTGCTGCCTAGCCCGTTCGCTCGGTGAACACTTTTTTTGCGTTTAATCGCAAGACTGCAGGACCGCTTCAAATGCGAGCATCTGAGCATTCGAGAGAACTGAGCAGTTCAGCTGCGTGGTTTAAGAAGAGTGTTTGAAAGAGGATAAGCATATTGAAAGTCTCTTTTTGTTTTCTTTGCTTCATCCGGTACGATGCCCGTGAGGTTGGAAAGAAAACCGAAGGCAAGTGTGCCAAGAGCACGTCACATGCGGACAACCGCACCTATTCGCTGTCGACATCGTGGTCACGACGTGGACCTCGTTTGGAGAAACGCGGAGCAACGTGGGAAGGCTGGTGCGCGCACAGGGCAGTATTTTGTTAGCACGAGTCAGTTTTATGCTAAAGCTAAACAAAGTGGCGATAAGAAAATAAAGACGACGTTTCGCCTCTTTAAGCAAGCAGTGGGCTGCGGATGACGCCATAGCGGTGGACTAAGAGTTAATCTTAAGCAGCTCGAGTTTTTAATGTCCAAAGAAGAGTACCTGAGACTTTTTCAAGTTCCCCTTGATTACAATACTGTCGCCACTTGTGGCAATCGATCCTGCGGCCTGATTTCCACCAGCAGAACGTCACAACCGCTGAGCGAGCCAAGGCTGCAGGTGCAAAGGGGAAAAACCAGACGGTGTGTTCGCGAGAGCGCGCAAGGACTGTGGTGTCTGCATCTCATGTTTTTTGTTTGTTCCCCAAGTGAATCAACTACAAACATCACTTTGATATGTGCACGAAGACAATTATGAGGAAATTGTGATTCCCTCTGCTCTTTCACTTGACTACGTACGAGCCCCCTATATTCATTGAAACTAAATGACGCCCAGGATAATTGTCTTTCGAGCGTGAGATTTGATGAAACATTTGATGCTGCGCAGTGGGACCTTCGTGACGCGGGGAGCGAAGTGAAATTATTAGTATTTTTGATGGCAGCGCGCGCGGCACCAGTCATGTTTACCTTCGATGAATGGAATTGGCGTAATAATAACGTACGTTCCCTTGACTCCTATCACATTTATCTACTTATTTACTTATTTAGCATAGCCTCAGGGCCATTACGGCATTAAAGAAGGGAGAGGTTACAAGCAAAATGACGAAATTCCCCCCTCCCCTCTTTCATGCCGTAATGGCCCTGAGGTTATGCTAAATAAATAAATAAATAAATAAGTAACTAAATAAGTAGATAAATGTGATAGGAGTCAGGGGATCGTACGTATATATATATATATATATATATATATATATATATATATATATATATATATATATATATATATATGTCAAAAACAATTAAATGGCACCTAGATACACAAAGTTAGCTATAGTGTTCGTGAGTAAAGGTTGAACAATGTGAAGAAAAAGGTTCCTAGTTATACAGTGCTAAAGTGATACAGTGCTAGCTACGATAGCTTCTGTAAAGCTATGTCGTTCTTGAATAATTGGTGATCTGCGATGGTGGCCGTCGACCCGGGCAGGCTATTCCACTCATTGGAAGTGCCTGTTACAAATCACTGCAAGAAAGCGTGGAATGGAATGCCGACCTTATGAAGGTGATCTAGCCTGTGCGATACAAACGAAGGCGGGGAAATAAGTTTGTTGCGTAACAGCGGGTGATGAAATAACCTATGCAAAACGCACAGACGGAACACTTCGTGATGGTATGACAGGGACGGTAGGTTAAGGCTAGATTTCATGGCACTGATACTCGCGGTTTTGTTATAGTGAGAAAGAATGAAACGAGTATAGTTATTCTGAACCTTTTCCCGTGAGTATGTTAGGTGTATTTGACCTGGAACCCAGATGGAAGCTGCATGCTCAAGTTTGGGCCGTATTACAGTTTTAAACAGGAGCAACTTTAAGGAAGAAGGTGCTTTGGAAAAGTTGCGTCGTAAGCAACTTAGCATTCGGTTAACGTTACTTACTATACATGGGTGATGTGGGTACTTCAAGTGAGATCGGAAGTGATGTGAAGACAAAGGTACTTGTAAGTTGTTACCATATCTAATGGAGCGTTATTAAGTGAGTGCGCAGGTGGTTCATTGCTAGTTCTAGATACACGCATGAATTTATAATTGTTAACATTTAATTCAATTTACCATGAATTGCACCATGCAATATACATTGATGGGCTAATGTGGCAGCCTTTGACCATTTTCCGAAACCTAAGTTGTGTTGGGTCCTAAATTATTTCCAGATATCTCTCCCTGCACTCTGTATGGGATAGGTTAGTTATCTTAAAGTAACGAATCGTATGCTTTTACGTAAAATTCAGTATCAGTGTAGACAGGTTGCTATCATGGTACTTCCCGTGTACTTAGATTTAGGTGCACGTTAAAGAACCCCAGGTGGTCGAAATTTCCGGAGTCCTCCACTACGGAGTGCCTCATAATCAGAAAGTGGTTTTGGCACGTAAAACCCCATAATTTTATCATGGTACTCGTTCCCGGAAGGGATAAGCAAAAAAAGAAGAAAAAAAAGAAAGGATGGTGTTGAAACGCGGGTAACGCACTCCTAGAAACGATCCCGGCTAAATGGGAACGCCAGTGTGATTTTAAACAAACAAGTTCCGCTGCACGATTACTGCGTCAGCTCTATTATGATCCAGTGTAGCCTAAACTAGAAACTTTCATGGAGGACTTACACGAGTCGTGTTTATACATATCCGTGTGTAAGGTGTAGCGTGTCTACGGTAGGGAACTCAAGTTCGTTTTATCCAGTTGCATTAAAAGCGCTCGTGTAGCGTTATGGGCTAATGAAAGGAAGGGCCCGGATTCCACGGATTTATTTTCTGTAAATATGGGAGCAACCAGTCTGCTCAGAACACCCCACATAATCTGGTGTTGTTTCTTGATCGGCGGTAATAGTAGTGGAAGATCAAGTGCTCGATAGTCTCATCGCATCTGCACTCTGTGCACCTATAGCAGAGTCAACTATTCCAACGCGGCAGCAATAAGAAAATTATCATCATCATCATCATCATCATCGTCGTCGTCGTCGTCGTCGTCGTCGTCGTCGTCATCATCATCATCATATCTTACGTCCACTGCAGGACGAAGGCCTCTATGCGATCTCCAATTACCCCTGTCCTGCGCCAACCTATATTCTAACTAGCGCCCGCGAGTTTCCTAATTTAATCGCCTCACCTAGTCTTCTGCCGTTCTCGACTGCGCTTCCGATCTCTTGGTACCCATTCTGTAACCATAATAGTGCAACCGTTATCTAACTTGCGCATTATATGACCTGCCCAGCTCCATTTTTTTTCTCTTAATATCAATGAGAATATCCGCTATAGCCGTTTGCTCTCTGATCCAAACAGCTATCTTTCTTTCTCTCACGTTATGCCTAGCATTCTTCGTTCCATCGCTCTTTGTGCGGTCCTTAACATGTTCTCAAGCTTCTTCGTCAGTCTCCAAGACTCTGCCCCTTATGTCAGCAACAGTAAAATGCACTGATTGTACACCTTCCTTTTCTTCCTTCTTAATGTCTAAACGGTCAAAGGATAAGCCTTGGTTTAATCATCAGCTGCGCACACCAATACAAAAAATTAGGAGAGCTTATCTCAAGTATCAGAGAGCGAAGTCCCAGAATACTTGGTTAGAACTGAAATGCTTGAAAAAAAGTTTTCAGAATCTTGCGGAGCAGGCCAAGCATACTTATTTCGAAAACCTTGGTGTGAAATTGCTCAAAGATTCCAGAGAGTTCTGGAGATTTGTTAGGTGTAACGATAAAGAAAACAATTCTATCCCCCTTAAAGAGCTCTGAAACCATACTTGATGCTGATGAAGACAAAGTGAAACTTTTTAGTTATTCTTTCTTGTCAGTGTTTAGACCAAAGCGTTCTTGCACTCTTAATGTGATCTGCCAAATGGACATTAAACAACTGCCTGATGTTATATTTGGTGTAGAAGGTGTGCGTAAATTACTGCAGGAGATGAAGCCGACAATCGCTTGTGGCCCTGATGATATTCCGGCAGCGATTCTTAAAAACTCTTCTGGAATATTGACCCGCCGTGGTTGCTCAGTGGCTATGGTGTTCGGCTGCTGAGCACGAGGTCTCGGGATCGAATCCCGGCCGATGGAGGCGATCGATGGAGGCGAAATGCGAAAACACCCGTGTACTTAGATTTAGGTGCACGCTAAAGATCCCCTAGTGGTCGAAATTTCCGGAGTCCTCCACTACGGCGTGCCTCAAATCAGAAAGTGGTTTTGGAACGTAAAACCCCATAATTTTTTTAAATGAAATATTGTGTTTTTACTTTTCTCGGTTATTTACTAAGTGTTTATCTCAGTCTTGTTTACCGCGTGATTGGACGCTGGCACGGGTTGTACCCATTCACAAAGGCGGTTCGAGAAGTGCCGTTGAGAACTACAGACCGGTATCTTTAACAAGTATCACATGCAAGTTAATGGAAGACGTAATTTATACTTAAATCATGTAGCATTTAGTTAAGCACAGTATTCTAAGCTCTAGTCAACATGGTTTTCGACAAGGTTTTTCATGCTCTACACAGTTAGTATATTTCTTTCATGATCTGGCCTCGGCAGTAGACAAAACCAAAATAATAGACTGCATATTTCTAGATTTCAAAAAACCCTTTGAAGTCGTTGCACATGATCTTCTCATATCAAAACTTATGGCCTACAAATTGGACAACAGTGTGATTGATAGCTTGGATTGCCGAATATCTTCGTGCAAGAGAGCAGTCTGTGGTGCTCAACGGTTTTTCTTCTGTATATGTTCCAGTTACCTAAGGTGTTCCTCAGGGATCAGTTTTGGGTCCTCTTTTATTTCTGCTCTCTATTAATGATATTGAAAGTGATCTTACGTCTTCATTTAGAATGTTTGCAGATGACTGTCATTTATAGAGTCAGAGATAACGCAAATGACATTTCACTATTACAGACTGATTTAGACCTTATAGGAACATGGTGCAATACTTCGGAAATATCACTAAATGTTGAAAAAAATGTTCGCGTCACCATTTCAAGGAAGCGCGCATTTCAGTCATGCACTTATACCTTGAGTAATATGGCATTAAAGAAGCTTGACGAATACAAATATTTAGGAATCTTAATGACGTCTGACATAAGATAGAACAGGCACATTACGCATATTAAGAACAAGGCAATACGTTCATTGGGATTCCTCCACCGTAACTTCAGTCAGATACCGAATAACTTAAAAGAACAATTGTATTTCACTTATGTTCGTAGTCTACTTGATTACGGTTGTATTTGTTGGAATCCGTACACGGCTGATCTCACGGAACAGCTTGAAAGAGTGCAGAATAGAGCAGCTAGGTTTGTTCCTAATAAATATAGTAGAAAATTAAGTATGACAGAAAGTAAAATTAAATTATCGTGGCAAGCATTGAAAGACCGGCGAGAAAATCCGAGGTTGAACTTTTTTCATGCTGTTTATTATTCAAAAACAGGGATTGAGAGAGCAAGATATATTAAATCGCCTACTTGTACGTCGTTGAGACGCGACCATGCGCTGAAAGTCCGTGAGTTTCCTTTCAGGGGTGACGTCTTTAGGTATTCTTCTTTTTTTGTTTGATCTATAAGAGAATGGAATGCTTTTTTGCCTGACATTGTTAATATTGAAAATAATGATGCGTTTTCTCGCGCTTTATATATGTGATTACTTGTTCCTTCCTTTAAAATGTAATCCCCCCTGCTGTAATGCCCGCATGGGCGATGCAGTTATCTAATAAATAAATAAATAAATAAATAAATAAATAAATAAATAAATAAATAAATAAATAAATAAATAAATAAATAATCCAATCCTAACCTTCCATCCAATCTTAATGGTAAGCTTCCAGTCAGGAGCTGACAATGTCTGCCGTATGCGTTCCAACCCATTTTTATTCTTCTATGAATTTCGTTCTCATGATCAGGGTCCCCTGTGAATAATTGACCTAGGTAAACGTACTCCTCCACAGACTCTAGAGGCTGGCTAGCGATCCTGAACTCTTGTTCCCTTGCCCGGCTATCTTTTGATCATTATCTTTGTCTTCTGCATATTGATCCTCAACCCCAGTCATACACTCTCTCGTATAAGGTCCTCAATTATTTTTTGTAACTCGTCTGCAGTGTTGCTGAATAGAACTATGCCATCTGCAAACAGAAGCTTGCTGAGATTTTCGTCGTTGATCCTTACTGCTAAGCCTTCCCAGTTTAATAGCTTGAATAGTACTTCCAAGCACGCAGTGAATAACATTGGAAAGATTGTGTCTGCTTGTCTGACCCGTTCCTTTATCGGTATCTTCCTACTTTTTTTGTGTAGAATTAAGGTAACTGTGGAATCTCTGGAGATATTTTACAGGATATTTACTCGTTGATTACGTAATGCCTCTATGACTGCTGGTATCTCTACTTAATCTAATGCGTTTTCGTAATCTATGAAAGCCATTAAGAGAGGCTGATTGTACTCCGCGGATTTCTCGATTACCTGAATAATATGATGTAGATTAGGGCAAAAGAGTATGATTAAAATAGTATGGTTATTATTTCTGCTTTCACAAACTACGGAGGCGCAGCAGCTCCCGTTCAATGTACGTTGCTTACTCACGCTAAAGTTTCACTCAATTAGATGGCAAGTAGGTCATTACGCTTGAATTAATTCAATTCAATTCTTTATTCAACATCATGAGGATGTTGGGTGCGTCGACAAAAAGCCAGAAGAAAGGCAGCAATAGACTACCCTGTTCTTAAATAAATAAAGTGAATAGTGAAGCTAGTCCTTTTTCAGGCCGGCTATCTCAAAAATATTAAATACATTTCATTTTTTTCTTTTTTTCGAATCAAGAGCATAGTGTCTTCACGCAGGGTTTCATTAACTAGCGGTGCGCTCCCGTCGCCGTGATCAATCTGGAAAACTCATCAGGGAATTCCTACTGTCTAGGTAGCCAAAAATAAATAAATGAATAAAAATAAATAAAAGATAGAAGAAGAAGAAAAATAAAGAAGGAAAACGCTAATGTAATAAATTTTCCTGTTATCCTCAAGCCTACCTGACTTGGCGCACTTACCATTTGGTGAGGAGTGCCTGCAACTGGCTCGCCTGATAACGCTTCGTGGCACACATGAATGAAGTGAATCACGTGCGTTCCCTACCGAACGAAAAAGTACCAGCTCTTGATTGCACGCTGGCGGTGTGCACAGAGCGCAATCACTTCGGGCTCAACTGCAACCGTGCGTCATTCCGCAATTATGTAATGGCTTTCTGCATAATGCATCAGTGGATCGTGCTGCACAGTGTTGTAAAAGTTGCACCTAACGTTGGAAGGAACGGGAATCTTGTTTTCGCCATTTTGTTCCAGCTAATCTGGCCGCCCAGAGAAGCGATGCGGAGCTGTACGTCTGGTTCACCGCTGAAATTATGTTTTTTATATCTAACAGCAAGAATGCAGAAGCCAGCACGGGAAGGATAATGATGCGCGCGCGAACGAGCGAAACCAGCGTCACGTAGCACAAGGTATGCGCGAGGTCACCAATTACGTATACAATCGGGAAGAAATACATAGATGGCCTGACGTGGCCATAGGATGAGGACCGTTAGTTGGGGCCTTAAAGAGAACCTAAGGAGTTCAAAACAAGAAAGAGGTTCACAGGAACACGAAGGCTTGAAGTGATTAACATTGATAAAACAAGAAATGTCACAGCCGGAGCTCAATGCCACAGTGCAGCCGACAGGCAATCATGCCTCCTTTTTCCTCGAATGAGCGACAAAACGGTTCAGTCGACCGCTTTGTGAAAACACTTTTGTCGCTTATCAAAGGAAGGAAGAGATGAAGGGAGAGTGAGGGGTAGAGTGTTCGCTTGGGTGTCGCACGTTCAGGCGTTATGCGTATGTAGCTCATTGCGCTCTGAACAGCCTCGGAAGGCCCTAGAGGAGGAGCGATATTGCTCTGTAGCGTTGCGTAACGTTAGTGTTATTCACATTTCTCTATTTATACGAGACAATGAATAAAATCGTGACAATTACGTGACCCGCGCTAAGTGTTCCGGCGTTCTTTTTCTGACCAAAGCAAGCGGCCTTGGCACAAGGTGTAGCGACCGCGGGGTGCACACTGAGGAATATAACACACCCGAGGGTGGATTGGATGTTGAAGTAGCTTTCTTGCACCCTTACTTTTACTGAGAATGTCAAAAACGGATGTACTCGTTAGTAGTGCACCCTTAATACACCCAGTCACTATATTTCAGGATGCTAGAAGCGTGCTTTTGCGAAACATAGACCTTACAGAATATAAGGGTGCTCGGGCACTTCAACATTTCAAGCAAGTAGAAAGGCATCCACATTTAACTCCTAGCGGTTTGCGCCAAGTCTTTGTTTTAGCACGTCCTATGGTCACAGTAGGCTGTGGATGTCATCCTACTACTTTAGGTATACGGTGTTCCCGCTGGTGAAGTGGACAGACCAAGCTGTTTCTTTAATTTTGCTATTCTTCGTGTTGCTTTTACCATTAGGTTTGTTCAAATAGTTTAGGCTCAGTGCTGTTTTACAGATCGGCGGCCAAGCGTCAGCGAATCATAGCGCGTCAGCCAGTTGTAGTTCCTCTGGTGCACGTTCCTTCGGGTGTAGATTCAGCTCCGGCGCGTTATTATGCGAGGTAAGTCTTGCATTGTTTCACGCAGTTTCAGTTGGAATAAACATGCGCAGGTACATGCGAAGCAACCTACTACCCATAAGAACAGAGAATTTATTGGGATAGGGAGACAAAATTATTTTGTCCTCCTCTCTCCTTCTGGCCTTTCTGACCTTACTGCTAGCTTCACTTAAATTGTTTCGCGTTAGTGGTGGTTTATAGATAACGGAACGTAGCGTCAGCTGTTTCAGCAGCTAGAGATGCCGGCACCCACTTTAGGTGCTGCATTAATCTCCGTGGTAGGGTAGGTGGAGTCATTGAAAATGTATTGCTGTGAAGTTGTAAAAGCAACAAAGAAAAAAGAATTAAGTGGAGTGGCCGAGAGGCAATCTATAGATACTCAGTTCGTATCACAGTGATGTGCTGTGCGGCGTTTTTCCTGCTTTTTCTATAAACGTTTCGGAAAGCATTTCGAGATTACTTCGGCGGACTTCCGAACGACGGTAGGGATATAATAAATGATATCGGTCTAAAAAGAAAGCGTGGTTTAAAGTTCTTCAATATAACCATTGGGAGAACGGTGCAATTCGGAAAAATCCCCCATTCATATGGGTGTATGACTTTGCTGGAATATCCTTTTTTATCGGTTTAAGGGGGTCAGGTATAGACACCACAAAACACTTTAAGAGGGCAATTTTTCTTAGTGTGTGGCGTCCGCAGGTGGCGCTTCAAGGGCATCTGTGCTGCTTTTTAGAGACAACGGAAGGGCGATGAGATTCACATGAAAGAAGCTCGATTTAAAACGGCGCACCAACACTCTTCAACAAAGCTGCAAAAATAATTCGGCATGGGAGGGAATCAGTTAAGTAATCTCGTCGCGTAAGAATTTTCAAAAAATATTTTGCATCAGTGCAGTTACGATGATGAGGGAGGTTCACCAAATCCGTCGGTCTGATGCCCTGCTACTCAAGTCTTCCTTGCACTTTGTGTATACCTGTCTTCGTAAGCGGTGCCCCGTAAGCGCAAGTAATTATATTTTTCTGAGCTATGAGTGCGTGAACTCGTGCCCATAGTATTGCTATTTTGGCCTTAGACTAGCACTGTCCGCATATGTGCGGAACGATAGTATCAAGTGCAAGTATTGCAGTTGATAGTCATTACGAGTCTCACACGTTAACTTGAAGCCAATGTTATGCTCAGTATCGTACTTCATCCCCCACTTTGAACTGCCTTCCGTCGACAGGAAAGATTGAGGTTGGTTAGAAAGATGGCCAGGTTTCAAGGAAGCATCTTTCTTGCACTGCTCTTGTTTAGGCGCAATGAATATAAAAATAAATGTAGTTTTTTACGCAACGTTATCACTTTCTCGTAGGCACGGCTGTAGTTTTCGCAATAATGATTGCGCTCTATATAGTCCTAACCACCGATTCGACGCGTCTTTCTTTTCCAAAAACTTTGTCATAGGCTAACTCTATATTTGTGTATGTTTTCGCACACTACTTGTGATTAACATGCTCAACTGCTCTAATCATAGCGTGGCTCTGGCTGATATAGCACAAAGGCTTGTCAAAAACAACGCTGCTTCCCTCTCTGCGCAGGCTGCCTTTGTTCGCAGCCTCAGTGGTGGTGATACGAAAATGGCCTCGAAGCCGCCGCAATACGTAACAATAAGCACTTATTGTTCGTTCGTGGCACAAACAGCTTTGTCTGCATCGCATTCAGTATGCTTTTCTTGCAGGACGCACGAGCGTTCCCGCATCCGGCCGTAAGTGGGCTGTGAACGACAGCACGGAAATGGCGGCGCTGTTCTTACCCTTTTCGACAAAAGAAGGGAATAAGCCCACACACGAGGCAATAAGACCTATAGCGTTCTGTCGCTTTAGGCATATTGTCACCACATGGCGGGTTACACAACAATGTCCAGGTTGTTTTGGTCCTGAATGCTAGGGGACGTGAGCAGTCAAGAAATGCAGACTCCAGATAAGCAGGCAATATAAAAGCATAAGGATTTCAGATCTTATCGGTCAGGATGTCTGTCCTAACTGAGATCAAGGTTGTCTCGGAAAACACGGCAAAGAAAAAAAAAAACGGAAAGCATTAGAGATAGCCTGACATATGTTATGAAAACCATAAGGCCCATCTCCCAGTTTCGGTCTGTGTATTTATGGAATTCGTTTGTTAGACTCTCATCTTTCAAAGTTCTTTGTCATCTTCATGCACTCGGGCAAAATTTTCTCCAGGGAAACTTCCTGCTTCCTCTTTATAAAGCTATTTCCTTATGGATGCCGTCATCGATCAACATGTTCTCCTTCCACCTTTCTTCCGGTTGAGCGTTATGATGAATCATTTGGACCGCTTGAATGTTATTAAGGCACAAGCTGGTCATTCACCTTTCGCGTTTGCCTAAATCGCTCTATTCGTAAAACTCGGACCGAGCAAGTGGTTACTGGCAAACGTAATTACACTTATTTAAGCTCGACAATATCTGCCGTATTTGACAAGGAAACAAGGTAAACAGGATCATGCTCACAGAACCCGGTCTAGTGCTTAGAGGCTAGCATAGTAAGATAGACCTACTAATACTTGAATTTTGCGTTTTAAAAGGACGACATTGTTTCAATATTACGATATGGCAAATAAAGTGGAAGTGGTGTCATAAGGTAAATACATTTGAGAGAGTAATACAGGGAGAGAGAAAAATAATGAACACACACACACGCACGCACGCACGCACGCACACACACACATGCGCGCGCACGCGCGCACGCACGCACGCACAGACAGACAGACAGACAGACAGACAGACAGACAGACAGACAGACAGACAGACAGACAGACAGACAGACAGACAGACAGACAGACAGACAGACAGACAGACAGACAGACAGACAGACAGACAGAGAGACAGACAGACGGACGGACGGACGGACGGACGGATGGACGGACGGACGGACGGACGGACGGACGGACGGACGGACGGACGGACGGACGGACGGACGGACCGCAACAAACCAACTAGTCCAAAAATCTGTACCCCTGCATTTAGATATACGAGTCGTACTTCTCTGTTCATATTCTTCATCATTCTTCCGTTGACAAGCATCATACAGTAGGTCGCCTTTATCCTCGTGACATCGCTTCACAACGCGCACCCGTATGAACTGCTGCTTGCATTTTGGCATAGCGTGTGAACCTGTAGTGGATAAATGTAAATGTTGCATAAATTAAAGCTGTAACCAGTGTGGTGCGCAAACAAACAGATTGTATCTGCTTTAACGCCTGCATAGGACAAAAATAAACACACTCATACGCCTTGCATTTATTTATTTATTTATTTATTTATTTATTTATTTATTTAATTATTTATTCATTTATTAGATACTGCCAACTGCCTCTTGGCAGTCCAGGCAGGAGCGAGTGAGTACAAAGTTGGTACTGCAAGTCAAAATGACAAAAACGTGAGTTACAAGGAACCATGAAAAAAATGCTTAAAAATACAGACTATTGCGTCGGTAAAGGCAGCTTGTACAAAATTACAAAAATAGGAAACTGGTGATTCTAAATCTAACACGCTTCATTGCAAAGATTGCACGGCAGACACAAATGCTTCGACCGAGGACATATAAGCGACTTCTTGCTGCAGAGCATTCCACTCTGCTATAGTTCGAGGGAAAAACAAGAAGCGATAAGCAGTAGCTTTAGTTTGTGGCATCACAATCGTTTTTCTGTGCTTGCGTCTGGTTTCTCTTGATTTATTAAAATTGATGTAGATGTCGGGATCCATTTTTGTTTGTTTATTAACGATATTAAACAAAGCTTGTAAGCGATGCAGTCTGCGCCGAAATTCTAGCGATGGCAGGCCAGACCGTGTTCCGAGATCAGTGATCGAGACTCGTCGACTATAAATATAAATAAATCTAAGGGCTTTTTTTTGCACACTTTCAATGTTGTTGACACCGGTCTTTGTGTGGGGATCCCACACAGCATCGGCATATTCAAGCAATGGTCTAATGAGTGTCGTGTAGGCAGCGAGTTTAGTCCTACTAGTGCAATGTTTGAGCCGGTGTTTAATTAGCCATAGCTTCCTTAGCGATGCCGAAGCGAAGTATTGGACATGAGCGGTCCAGGTTAGCTTCGAGTCAATGACTGCACCCAGATGCTCAAATTTGTCAACCGTCTTAATTGCTACATTACTGATTTTATATGTACAAATTAATGGTGCTTTCTTTCTTGTAATCATCGTTTGAGTACATCTTGAGGCATTTAAGTTCATACGCCAGGACTGGCACCAATTATCGATTGCATTAAAGTAATCCTGTACAGCAGTCTGATCATGGAGTGATTGAATGTTGTGGTACACAAAGCAATCATCAGCGAAGAACCGGCATCTTACCGGGGAATCAAAGGACAAATCATTCGGGTAAATCAAAAAGAGGTCCAAGTACTGAACCTTGCGGTACACCGGAAAGTACGGGAGCAGGTAAAGAAATCGAGTTTCCTATACGGACATATTGTGTTCAATTAGTTAAATAAGAGTCAAGCCAGCGAAGAACTTGTTCATTTTTCAGCGCACATTGTAGCTTCAGTTTAAGTCTTTTGTGACAAACACGGTCAAATGCTTTCTGAAAATCAAGAAAAAGCACATCTGTTTTCCCGCCGTGGTCCATCGCTGCCAAGACTTCATTGCCAATATGTAGAAGCTGAGTAACTGTAGATAGGCCACGCCGAAATCCATGCTGTTTTTCCGAAAAGAAACTATTGTTTTCCAGAAAGCCGCTCAAGTGCACTTAACCTCTTCACGAAAGCTTAGTTTGACATGAATTCCAACATGTCATTTGAGGTCAACATATATTTTTCTCTTTCGTTTTATAATATTATGCGTACCCTTTCCATTTCCTCAAATGTGACATAGCCAACTACGCGTATGGCCTCCGGTTAGCCCACCTGGGCTACCTTCTTTTTCATCTCGGATCCTAGAGCGTTAACTTTAGTCATTCAAATTCTACCTCGAAACGATTCCATCTATAAGAGCTACGAATATAGCGTGGGAAATATCCCCCAATAAAATCAACGAGCGAACCATTTGCTAGACTAGCAAGGACAACTTCCTGCCGAAAGGTAAAGGTGCCATAGCTGTAGTGAATACTTTGAATAATGTATGGCAGCAGGGGGAGGACTAAGCAAGATGCGTTACTGTTTGTCCTTAGAGCCAAGACGGTAACAAGCGATTCATTCCATAAGGTTGTCTAAAATATTCTATTTATCTTTACTTATTATGAGTTGTATGTCGCTTAAGATGACAGGCGCTGGCGCCAAACGTGAAGGATTCGCTGATCTTGACACAGTGACCAAGCCAGTGTCTAGATTGTGCTATGTAAAGAAAAGGCGAGAGAAAATCATCTCCTGATGCCATAACGACGTGCATTTTAACGACATGCCGTTAAAATGCAATGAAATTGCAAAACGCTAAGAGGAAGTAAAATACAGCGTACATTAAATCTTGTTCCGCACGCATGTTCGTGATCAGGCTCTTAACAGCAAAACCGTGCTGTACTGCCTGCCACGGCTGTAAATAAGTGAATAAGCAATGAGCGTTATGGAGATGCAAACCGCAGGGACAACGTTGTGAATTAAAGCCATTAAGGTGCGATGGGCCAACCGTTGTGTTGAGATGACACCGCAGCCTCACTTAATAATGGTGCCCGCTCTCAAAACAGGGCTACAAAATTGATTTTTGCTCAAGAAGAAGCGCCGGAAATGTTCTTCACCTCCATGAGCTGTAGTGTGGATGTCAGACACGCCTGATATCACTGTGTCGAAATTTGCAAGAGAGGTGTCCTCTCGTTCAAATGGCATCACGCGTTGGAAAGCGAGTAAACTGTCGATACATGCACGTAAGGGCACAAGTTCTGAAATTTTGGACACGAGAGATGAGAACTTTGAGCGTCAACGAGCCAGTTTTCGTGTATAACAGTTTTTTTTCTTCGTGTACCTCGCGTGTAGCAGGTAGAAATTAAGATTTAATGATTGATGTGTCGGGTTTGACGTCCCAAAGCAATACCATCGCTATGACATGCCGTATGCTAAAGGAATCCGGATTACCTGGTTTTCTTTAAAGTGCACTCAAAGCGCGGCACCACGAGTGTCCTTGCATTTCGCCTCCTTTTTGAATGTAGCCGCTTCGGAAATAAAAATGAAACCTGCTAAACAACTGAATTGTGTTAGTAGAATTGCTCGATGTCATGCATGCATAAGTACATCTTTCTTCACTGTAAATTCTTCATCTATTTATTTGGTCAAACGCATGCGAACTTGTACAGCGGAAATCAACAGAAATGGACAAATTGCTTCGCAGGAAAGAGTGATCCGAGACCTAATAACGCATAATTTGGAATGCACAACTGGATGTATGTAGTTTAGACAGTAGCCGGTATTTGTGGAAGCTAGTCTTCAACCGACATCTAAGATGTTGTAGGTGACACATGCATAGCGAAAGTATTTGTCAACAGAAGGCCATTTGAAGCAAAAACATGCTGCGATCAGATCGCTTCGTTGTCGGAGGTGTCGTTTATTGCTCGGGGTGACTTGCACTACTTGTTCATTGAGTGTCTGCACTAACGAAAAACGCGTTTTCTTACATATTGGGTCGACTCGTATTTTTCTTACACCGAGAAACTGACAAGTTATTGCAAGGGGACCACAGTGGTGCTCCTATCCGAGACGAACATGTGCTGCTTCCTTCGGTGGGGATGTTATCCTGTAATGCGGTGCAGCTCCTTGCCGTTCGCTGTAGAATTTCGATTTGTTGGATGCCGATAGCACGTTTTATGTACTTCATTGGAGGCGCGCCGACGACAGCGCTGTGTTCTACCGCATCCTAAGAGTACCGAAATTTACTAAAGAAGCGTAATATTGTTTCGAAGGATAAGTGTGGTGATTTTTTTCTTTATTTTTATGCTGGCGAACTTTCCACTCGTAATTGAGTCCTTATAAAATCTTACTAGCGTGAGACGAAAGTACGTTAGAATCATTCGGTTCTTATTTCGCAGTGTTTACAGCTGAAAATTTCTTACTCCGAAACGGCGTAATGCTGCCACAGTCATTTATTGGCAATGAATCAGAGGAATAAAATAAAACAAATAATAAGTATATTAGATGCATACATGTTGCTCGACGCTTTCGTTGAGGCCAGCGATAAGATGAGGGGATATATGCGATTTGTGCTGCCTCCTCTTTTAATATTGTTCGTGTCATGTGCTATCTTTTTTTTATGTTTTGAATGGAAATTCTCATTCATATGCCAGCTCGACAGTTTTATGAGCCTAGCAGTGCGGCACTAAGAGTTTCTTGGGGATGGACGTCAGTTCCCGCAACTTCCGCGGCATCATTTGCATATAATGGATTTGATAATCCTATAGATCCTGGATAGCATGCGGTGCATGAGGCAGTCGCCTTTTCATATATATATATATATATATATCACAGGAGAGGGCATGATTTCGCAGGTTGGTGTTTCTATAGGTTAACAACTGTTAAAATGTATCGCGCTTAGCTGACGCCCCACATTATTTACCGCGAGTGATATATTATTGCCGATCATGATTTTTTGCAGTGTTTGACTCATATAGAAATTGGGGCGTCTGCTACGTAATTCGCACAGTGCAGCTTCTTCTTTTGGTTCTTCTTTGGCACCCAGTCCGGCTTCATAAACCTGGCAAGGTGAGTTCGTATCGGCGCCAAACATTCGTGGCACTGAGAATTGCGTCATAATAAATTCGTTCAACTGATTAATCCACCTTGCGTAGCCTCCCATGTAAAGCCCGAGGGAGGTTTCGGACGACATCCCTCAACTGAAATTTTCGTTCAAGCAAAGTTGTACTGATACGAACATTTTGGCGGTATATATTAAAACTTTGGCAGGTAGTGATTGCGTGGGTAGATCCTGATACGGGGGCTCGCTACGCGTCCTCGAAAGTGTTTTAATGTTGATCGTAATGCGGTATGATCCTGAAGAGGAAGCTCTAGCTCAGGAGCACCTATCTAAATACATCGACACCAAGAAGTCGTTTCAAGTCGACAACCGCTGCACCGATTTTGATTACGTATGTTGCATTAAAAAGCAAAATTGATATTCTAGTGACCGTAGGAAGCCCATTTTTTATTTAAGCCGTCAGTCTTTTAACATATCTTTTTTTTTTTCAAAATTGCAGAATTATAAGAAAATTCAATTATCATGTTTACAGCTCTGTAACTCAGCAATGAAGAACGATATCACAACCGTTCACGCCTTGTAGCATTTAACAAGAAGCTATCGCTAACCATCATTCTCTGATGCCATTGCCCAATTAATTTTTTTATTGTGCTAAAATAATGAATACAAACGCACTGATACGTAGGCAAGACGGAGTTAACTAATTATATGTAGCACGCTGAAAGCCGTTCCGCCTTAAAATGAGCTAATCGTCATCTGTCGCATACGCGCTCAGTTCTTCGCACAGGTTGCGGGCGTGGAGCCAAGAGAGCCGTAATATGTCTCTGTGGGGTGGCCTCAACTAGAGTGGCTGTATAGCCTTCCTGAGTGTGTTGACATCGTCCTAAAGTAGAAATAATGCATCTTCATGGAAACACCCCATGCCCTGGGACATTAGATGGGCACTGGATAAAATAGCAACAGCCTAGCACAGATATGCTTTGCCCGGCTTTATTATTATATTCTTTTCCTTTTAGGGTGAGACAAGCTGGTTATTCGCCTCGCCATTTTCTCCAGAAAAGCGTTGGAAGCTGACTTTGCTTAGAAAAAAAATAGGTACAAGGAAAACTGAAAACAAAAATCAAACAAAAGTAATCAAATCGAGGTTAAGCCTCCCAGGACACACTGAGACTTTCGAAGACCTGCATTAAATCTTCACTGCAGTAGTGGCGTATTCTTCTTTCTCTATTAGCTGCAAAATATGGCAAGTTTCGCCACGAAATTGCTGGCTATACGAAAATATTAAGAAAAAATAATGTAATGAAATTAAAAAACATTACCAAAACAAATCTACAACGAAATAACAAAACTCCAACAAAGCCAACTCCACGGAAAAAAAGACTGCAAGAGCAACACAAGGTCATCGGAAAAATGAGAATCTAAATATAACTATGCGCATATAGTACTGTTCAACGGCAATTGATGAAGTCGCTATATATGCGCGACAAAGTCTCATAAATCCTTGATACTCGTAACTAATATTTGCTGGGGCATGACCGGGGTCCAAGCACTTGCTGCACAAACAAAGGTTGGCTATCCATAGCGTTCGGATGGAGTTTAAAAGAAAGAAGACGAAGTTCCGCGAGACGGTGGTCCTGTTCCTTGCTGCTCGCTTTTCATTTCAGCTTTAACTAGTTTGTTTACATTGTGCCTGGACTTCATTGCTCAGGAATTTAGCGAGAACTGTAGCGACCTACGAGCCCATTGAAACCAGGTACAAAGCCTTCTTTGCCTTTTCTCTCGGAGTGTCTCCAGCCACTACGGCGGCAGGCAGCCTAGAACGGCGGCACGAGCCCTATGACCGCCAGCATGTTTTGAGACACATGAGTATAATGCAGGAGCGCGTCCAATATTCTGCCATCACACACCATGTGCATGATATCATCAAGCCGGCATGTTCAGTCCTTGAACATCAAGGCGCATACGGCCCGCCTCCAGTGACCATGGTGGAGCTCAGTGAAGGTGAGAGCAAGAGATCTCGCCTTGACGAAACACCCAATCCCGAGAACGACAGTACTTCAAACTATGACCCAAGTGATTATGAAGCCATTGATTGTGATGAAGAACCTTTCAAATGCGTGAACGACAAAAAGAAAAGAAGGGAAGGATATCGCGGTGGTGTTCCGACCGTCAGAAGAAGGTTACAATTTTTGGCAAGTGAATACGAATCATGCTGTATCAGAAATTATCTCGTCGGCAAAGGAAAAAGTTCAAACGTCCCGCATAAGCAGAGACAGAAGCTTTTCACTGAGTGTCACCTCAGTGGCATCTGCGAAAAACCTGCTTTTACTGCACGAAGTCGCAGGACTAAGAGTTAAGCCCTACATACCGGCTTCGTACACTCGAAATATCGGAAAGATTCGTCACGTGCGGCTTCAGTACACTGAAGGACAACTGCTCTAGTTTTTGAAAAATTTTGGAGTAATATCAGTCCACCGACAAGCAAGGTACTACCGTCTGGAGGATGGTACAGCTGAATCCCGCTCTTTGCACAGTGTAATCCTTCACTTCAGAGATGACAAGCCAACGCCTCAGAGAATCCAGTTGGGTTTCACCAGCCACCCGGTGGAAGAGTACTTTGGCCCTACCGTGCGGTGTTATGTCAGAGGTTTTGACACCTGTCAAAAAACTGTCGTGGGACACGTCGATGTAAAATCTGCTCGGAAAACCGTGAGCATGCTGAATGCAAGTCTGTGTGACAGCCTACATGTGCAAATTATGCAGGTAATCATACGGTTTCCTTCTCAGTATGTTCGCAGAACACGGCCGCATCCATGCTAGGCAAACATGAATTAATCCATGGGAAGCAACCATGACACAAGGGGCCTCTTCCGGACCTTGATGCAATAAGCCCAGTGAAAAACGCCATTTTACAGCAACTGAAGAAAAATGAAAAGTAGCATTGTATTCGACGGCATTAAAGCAGCAAGCTGTGCAAGTGCCCCAGAAACAGGGGAGTCATCATTCTGCTACGGCCACTGAAGACCGCATATCACAACAACATTAGCGACTTAACCTAGGACAACCTCAGCGATCTTCTCACAGCACCCCTCAGCGATCATCACAACGGCTACCAAAGCATCGGCATTACAAGATAACAACACGCCACTCAGTGGTGGACAGTTGATTGTGCACATGCTGTTTGCTGCAGTTCAAGCAATTGTCACAGCTCTAGCTCAGGCGAACAAGCTTCCAGAGGAAAAGGCACTGTTGTCTATAGGGTCATTAATGAGTCAGCTGCCTACATCAGTGCTACTGGATGGCAATTCTGAATAGTCGTTACGAAAATGTCGTAATAATTCAGTGGGGCGCTAATAGGCTTCGATCGAAATCTGCTGATTTTCAAAAGTTAGTTGCACAATACAGCTTCACTGTGCTATGCATACAAGAGGCTGGAGTACGTGATGGCTTTCGTCTTGCTAACTACATAGTATATCAACCTTCTCGTCCAGCTGGAAACAGTAGAACAATACTCTGCGTTAGAAAAGAGTTGTCCTCTTATCTCATTCAGTCAAGCAGTTCAGATTTTCTGGAATATGTAGCCTGCAAAGTATATCTCGCTAAAATATGTGTAACAGTCGTAAGTATATGCCTGCAAACATCGAGACGTATTACGACTGATAATTAGGTAAATAATTTTAGTGTTACAGGATTAAACATTACCATATGAAGGGACTTTAACGCAAACAACGTAACTTGAGGAAGTAATCACTGTGATGCCCGTGGGAATATAGTTCAATGCGCCGCGGAAAGATGCAATCTGATCTATCAGTATTGAATGATGGATCTGTGACATTGATGCGTGGATACCACTACGCCAGTTGCATAGACGTGACACTGCGCTCTAATGACCTTGTTACCAATGCCAGATGGACAGCACTCACAGAAACATGAGGACACGGTCACTTGCCAATTCTTAGATCACATCCACGTTTAAAAAGTACTACGAAACGAAGATACGTGGATATAACAAACTGGAAGTTCTTTCATCAACACTTGTCCAGTCGAGTGGATTGTGAGTCTGACGTAAAAGAACTCACATCAGCTAAACAAGAAATAATAAAAATGCGTACGAAACAAGTGACCTTTCTGACGAGTACACACATCAGTTGGTGGAGAATATGAACATTTGAGAGCTGTTAAGGAGAAGAGCAGAAAAAGCTTATCGCCGCAATGGAAATATCGAAGCGTATACAAATTCGCAGCAAATCCACTCAGTCATACGGAGACGACTACAAAAATTAGGGAAAGAAACATGGCGTGAATTTTGCGATACGTTGTCTATGGATGACTATTCGTGCATTAAGCAGCCCTGTTGTTCAAGTACAACCATTTCGTCCTCTCGCAATAGCCAATAGTACTTCAGAATTAGTGACTGCTGAGGAATTCTGCAGAGTTATAACTAGAGCAAGCGTTTCTATTGCTACTGCTGAGTTCCAATGTTCATCTGAAATGGCAAAACAAAAAGTTCTTGCGTGTTTTCAGTCGCAGCATGTACAATTATACTACAAATTCTCTATGATGGAGCTAAAATGTGCGCTTGCGTTTTTTAAGACAAGGACTGCTGCAGGTCCAGATTTTATTACATAAGGTATGTTTCAAAACATGGGACCTAATGGTCGATTGACACTTCTGGAATTACTCAATAACTTGCGGAAGAAGGAGTCTGTCCCTGGCTCTTGGAAAGTGGCACGTGTGATACCTATATTGCAGCCTGGCAAAACATCTCTTTCTCTTGAGTCTTTTCGTCCTGCGAGTCTGACGAGCTGTTTATGCAAAGTTATGGAGAAAATGATTGAAACTAGGCTGCAATGGTGGTATGAGCAAATAGAAGCACTTCCCGGTCACATGACAGGATTTCGTAGGTGGTGATGCACCATGAATGCAATTTTGGATGTCGTTACTTAGGCTGAACACGAACAAGCTAGGGGAAATGTCACAATAGCGGTTTTTAGACATTAAACGAGCCTTACACACAGTCAGTCATGCTCATATACTGTGTGTCCGGCTAGAACTGGGAGTCTCTGGAAGGGCGCTACAGTGGATGACCAACTTCTTGAATGGCAGATCAGTATTTATTCAAACAAGCGAAGGAAGAAATTCCTGTCATAAACTTATTCGATGCGTCCCACAGCGCAGTGTCTTAAGTCCGTCTTTCTTTAATTGTGTGATGGCGGATTTACCACGGAGATTTCCACCGGCACTACACTACTCTGTATATGCGGATGATGTTTGCATTTGGGCCTCTGGTTCAAGTACCAGCCTTGTTCAATCAACTTTGCAAGAAGGCCTAAACATTGTGGACAAATTTTTAAAGGAAAGAGGAATGGAACTGTCTTACAGTAAGACGGCTGTGTTGCCTCTCACTAGCGGACATCTAAAGGGGGGATTTTCTGCTGTGCCTTTGGGGACAACCTTTACACATAGTGAAACAACAAACATTTCTGGGCTTATACTAGACAGGCAACTTTCCTGGAATTCTCACATTAAAACCCTTGAAGAAGAAATAAACTGATTAATAAATGTTCTTCGTCGCGTAGCAGGCATGACATGCGGAGGGTCGGTTTCATCCTTTCTAAAAGTACATAATGCACTTATAAAGCAAAATATAGCATATTCTTCATCTGTTCTGCATAGAAGAACGTTTATCTGAAGAGAGACCCCAACGATTAATGGCTAGGAGTTTTAGAGTATGCTTAGGCGTTCCTCGAGCAACCTCAAGTTCCTTAGTAATTGCAGAGGCACGTTATCCTCCATTTCCAATTACGAGGATGGTTGAAACCTGTCGACACTACTTTCACGTTTCAGTGCAGCACAAAAGGCACCCCCTAACAAGTGCACTAATTGAGAGAGACAGGCGAACATCAATTTGGTGATTCAGGTGCACAAATATCTACTATCGCATCACGAATTTTGGTTCTCGGATATCTAATACCCTATATGGCGACTCGTCGCTCCGAAAATTTAACTTTTGCTTGGATTATTTGCAAACGAGATATGTTTATGCTAGCAGTGCAACAACTGGCGTTATACCAGATATGCTTTCGATACCCTGGCTATATTCAAGCGTATGCAGATGGTTCTTGCCAAACAAATTCTTCTACAGCTGCCTTTGTCATTCCATAATGGAACCAAATGCAAACGTTTACACTATCTCACACGACGTCATCAACGGCAAAGCTTTTTGCAATATCGTCTTTGTCACGATACATAAATTCAATGAAAAAAGGGGAACAACGGGCCATCCTTTGTGACTCGCAGGCAGCTTTGTCTTCACTTCATAGTGACATCAGCAATTCGCAAAACATGGCGTTAATTTACGAGACATTAGAGAAACTCACAAAAGCAAGTGAAGAAAATGGCACAATAATGGTCCAATGGATACCTGGCCACTGCAATATCTCTGGGAATGTTGCAGCAGACAAGGCAGTTGGCCAAGCGCATGCTAATAACGCCTCATATGGTCACCCTCTAACGCAACACAAATTGCGGCACATACTAAGACAGATCTCAACACGCGGTTGCAAAGCGACCTGGTTTCATCTGAACTCGAAATATTCAGATTTATTTCGCATTGACCCATCGCTTCAATTTAAAACCCCTTTCACATTAAATACAATCAGAGCCTCGTTTGAAATGCTCATTCACCGTCTGCGGCTCTGTAGTGCGTACACAAAACACTTTCTGCACAAAATTTCAAGAGCTAATAGTCCAGAATGCACTTTTGGCCACGCAGGTGAGGATGTACAGCATCTTCTGGTACAATATCTGCGACACGGCACACACATGACATGCTTAGCACGTGATTCAGTGACATTAGATCGCAGGCCCTTCATCTAAGGAAGATCTTAGGTCCCTATCCAACATACTTTGCATACATCTTATATGCAAAGACGAGCGTTACTTGCCATTCAAAGATTTCTAGAAGCAAGCAATATTCTCGGAAACTATTGAGGTGAGTGTTTAAATGTGATAAGCGCATTCTCTTCTTTTTTACACGACTTTGGCCAATCCAATGCCTGGTTTTATATACCTTTATATTAATCTAATCCGTGCTTTTTTATGTGCGCTGATTTTAGTAGTTTAGTATATTGTAGTTATGTGACCCACTTTGTGTTTACTTTAGTGCACATAAGTGACTGAACTTTGTGTTACTGCATGGTTGAGTTGACTTTCGGATTTTGTGTGGCGTTAGTGTACTCATGTGACTGGACTTCGTGTTTTTATGATTTGGAGTTTACTTTCATTTATATTGTGTTATTGGTGTAACTTATGTGACTGGAATTTGTTTTATTAGGATTTCAATAATTTTATTACGATTTATTCTTTTTTAAATTCCTATGTGGAAAGGAGTAGCCGATCCCAATGAAATGCGACAATATTTATTTATTTATTTATTTATTTATTTAGTTATTTATTTCAACGTAGTATCAACCCTGTGACAGGGTTATTACAGGAGTGCGTTAAAGGAAGAAACAGTAATAATAGTAATTGTCAAAGTAGATATGCTAAACAAGTACAAATAAGAAGGAAAAATATACGTACAACAGTAAGTATGAATACGAGTATTGACAAGCATGCCAATAGAAAAAATAAATAATCATATGGAAAATATAAATAAATGACATCAGGTTGATGAGTATGTATTAAGTGAGTTATGCAACATCTCAAGGAAATCATCAATTCTTTGCTGTTCGACTACAAGTCGGTCAAGGGTATTCCATTCCCGAATGCATCTAGGGAGAAAAGAATAATAGAATGTATTGTTGTTGCATGCGTATTCTTGGAGTGTGAGCTTATGTGTATGACGTAGTTGCCTTGTTTGTTTAGTTTCGACGTATCTTGTGTGGTCTAACTTAAAATAGTTGTGCATTAGCATATATAACAACTTCAGGCGGGGAATTTTAGCTCGACTTTGGAGTGAGGGCAAACCAGCATGGCGTAGCAATTCTGTCGGGGAATCAAGGCGTTGATAGCGGTTAAAAATAAATCTAATCGCTTTGCTCTGCACATTTTAAATCTCCTAAATACCATATAATAATAAAAAGAAAAGGTTCGGATGACTGCGGAGGCAGTATGAAATACGCCGCTGGTGTTCAGGCTGCGCCACTCCGTCCACACGAACGTTATAGGGGGAACTAAGGGGAAAACTAAAGCTCGTGGTTCTGAGCATTGCAAAGTCTGCGTGGTTTACATCGATTATGAGAGCAGCAATACGTGCAAGGCAAATTATATTGTGAGGTTTAGCGACCCCGAACTTCACAGCGAGTTGTGATGCACGCCGTAGCGGTGGGCGCTATATTAATTTAGACAACGTGGGCATCTTTACCGTGTAGCGAATGTCCGTGCACGAGTGATTTTGCATTTTTCCCTTGCTTAAATGCGGCCGCTGCAGCCGGCAATCAAACACTCGACGTCGGGCTCAGAAAAAGAGCGACGCAGCCACTAAGCCACCACTCCACCACGCAACATACAAAATAGCTGGAGAGATGAACAGACACATACGAAAGTAAAGTGAATCAAAAAGCAAAACAAAAGAAAGAAAATACCGTAGGGGTTTTTGCTCTTACGCAGCCATCAACTTTTGGTGTCTCAATTGTGCTTTGCCAACACCAACATTGCGGCGTTGGAAACCAGCTGTATTTGTATACAGCAGCCCGTTCCTTGGAAGTCCGCCAACCGTTTATCTGAACGTCTGGCAAAGACACTAGAAAAAGAAGAGAAATGGCTCACCAGTGGCTCGAAGATTGCCTGCAGATGCGAACCGCTGGTCAGGCCACGATTGCCCAAAACAATGACCATGAAAGAAAACTGCACAAAGCAAGGGCTGCTTCTCCTTCAGCGCATCCTTTTCCCTCTTTTTTGTTTTGTATTCTGGGCAGCACGGCCCTGAACAACGCGATAATGGAGTGCTGGAGGCCACTTCTGGCTTACAGTGAACTCCCTTGGATTGTTCTCCACCCATTGAAATCGCCACAGGACGTCATCTATTTTTTTCTCTACCCTCGGTGGTTTCCGAGTAACGATGTAGTCAAAGACGGCTAGCGTTATGATTTCGATAGCGCTCACAGCCGCATGCCACCAGGGTAGCGATACGTGCGACTCTTACCTGGCGCTCTCAATACGGTGATCATCGACCTCTGGTTGCACTGAATTACTGCAATACTACCACGCCCTTGGGGAATTAGAAATTAGGCGATTCTTTTATTACCTACGTGATTCACACGGTTAACTCATCAATCGAAAACGAACCAGCGTCGATTATAGTGGGCAATCTGTAACGCTGGGGAGTATGCCTTTCATAGATCAACAATAACTCTCTTACTGCGACGGCAGTTAATACTGCATGCTCTCTAAGTGCGTACTCTGTATCTTGCAGTCGCAAATGTAAGTCGTCGGATCGTCTTAAGAAATATAAGAAAAGAAAAGCGCGAGCAATTGCGATCGAGACGCGCAGCGACAGCAGCAGAACACCGGACTTCTGCGAAGCAGGTCTGCAGGGTACGCGTGCTTCAAATGCAAGATAACAAGCATCACTACGGTGGAGAAAATTGGGAAGCAGAAAATGGCGGAACGTTTGTGCACAGCCGGCAGCAAAAGTGAGACGGGCCGTATCGATCTCACCATTTAAAACGCAAGCGAGAAAGCACATATGAGAATAAAACAAAGACACAGCAGCCCCAGGGATTAGGCTCCCAGGACACGCCACGATGTTCGAACACAGCAACACAGTGAAAGTGCGCGGCCGCCTTTATTTTGTAAAATCTCAGGAAAAAATTACTATAAAGAAGCAAAAAAAAAGGAACGAAACTGTCCGCAACGCCGGAGAAGCTGCAGACAGTAGCGACTGCGAGGTAAAAGCGCCGGATTCCCCTGCGCTCCAGCGCGTTAATTATTCGCGCCGCCTCTTTCTCCCGGACGAAATTGGAAGTGCTACTTCGTTTAAATATAGGCCGCGGGAGAAGTAGCGCGCCATCACGGCACGTGAGTGCTAAACGTGCTGGGAAGCGTAGGCACTCTCAGCTAAGCACACTTTCACCAAATCCTTGCAACGCCGTGAACGCTCGACTTTCCAGTGGTTCTTAGTTTCGAAAATTCTTGAGCGATAATACGTAAAGGCATGGATCAATAAATAGTCACGATGTCGCCGGATGATGTTGAGGGAGAGCGGGTCTTGCTTGAAAACGGCATATTGATTTATGTGGTGCACTATAACGGCACATTTGCGGCCACTGCATGCTTTGTGTGTAACAAAGAACGTGACACTCCTACGGCGCTTCATCGCAAAAAAGCAAGGCTCTATTCCCAGGGTATTCACTGCAGGAACGGCAGCGAGAACAATAGCGAAGTATGAGCGAAATAGCGACGACTATGGGAAAACATAAAAGGAATACGAATCCGATCGAACAAGTAAGAAATAATTTCAAAATTTGAATTGAATTGAATTAATGTTTATTTTGACAGAAATAAAATACAAAGAATCTCTGTCAAAGAGGCTGACAAAAAGGCACGAATGCCTGACTAAGTTTCAGTCCCCTTCCCCGACCCATTCCCAGTGCACAAAACACTCAAGCACACAGGGCAAGCATGGTACACAAAGTGGATACATACACAAAAAAATGAAAAGTACATGAAATACGTAACAGCAATACTGAATTTGATTTGTGTACAAAGAATGAACAGTCATACCTGAAGCGACAGCAAATACATGTTCACTTTTCTTTTAAAGTGTTTAAGGACGGTGATTCATTTATTATAGTGAGTAATCCAGGGTGATGATTCAAAAAATCTGCAACTATGAATGCCTGCTTTTGCATGCCGTAATTGGTACGGATCTTGCCCTTGTTGTAGGTTAATTGCCTTGTGTTGTATTTATGTTCATTCGGGAGGTATGTTTTAAAAAAGGCGCTTTCATTGAGTCTTATTTCTTTAAATATTGCAATCGCTGTTTTTTTGTTAATAAGGTTTTCTAATGTTAAAATACAATTCTTCTTGAAAAGCGGAGCGGAGTGGCTTCTATAGGGCGCATTCTCAATTACCCGAATAATGCGTTTCTGTAAGGTTAGTAAACTATGGATGTTGGTTTTCGTCGTGGTACACCACACAGATAAACAATATTTGAGGCGCGAATGCACTAGGCTATAGTATAATTGTTTTTTTAATCTAGAAGGTAACAGATGTTTTAATTTATTAATAACACCGATGGATCTTGCAATGCTGGTTTTAATGTTGTCGACATGACTGGACCAGCTTAAGTTTTCTTCAAACGTAACACCAAGGAACCTCTGGCGCGTAGAACGTATAATGACTTCATCACGGAATTGTAATACTAAGCTCTCATCAATACTTTTGTTACGAGGCCGAAAAATAATGTATTTTGTCTTTTTAGTGTTTAATTCCAATTTATTTGCTCTAAGCCAGTTTGAAAGATTACTGAGCCAATTATTTGCTTCTTCCTCGAGAGTAAGCAAGTTTCCACCAGAAAAGAAGATATTAGTGTCATCAGCATACATGATTATGTCAGGTGTTAGAGGCACGTTTGTGATGTCATTAATGTATAATAAAAAAAGAAGTGGCCCTAGGATGGACCCCTGCGGAACACCGTATTTGATTTCACCCATTGCCGATTTGGAATGACAAATGTTTGTGTACTGTAGTCTTTTTTTTTTTTTTTTTTATTGCGATAAAGGCTTGCCCTTAAGGCATAATTCTTGGAGCGTATATGTGTATTATATGTGTGCTGTGAGGCCTGTGTTGTGTATGAATTGAAGCAGTGTTTTGTGGAATCTGTTGTCATGTATCCAGCGGTCATAGCTGGTTGTCACACTGTAGCGGAGGCCGGCTTGCAGTAGGAGACGCGAGCGTTCCGATTGTAAACCCGTACATGTCCATATTAGGTGGTATGCATCTGATTCCACCACAGGAATGGAGCAGTATGGACACGTAGCACCCAGTGGTAAATGCGACCAGTTCCACCTTGAGACAACAGCCGGTGTAAGGGCCACCCCGGCCCGAAGCCTCCTAAGCACAACTTCCTCCGCCCTAGTAAGATGAAGGGGGAGGGAGCAGACACACGGTGGGATAAGAGCGCGTGTGTCCTGCCGGAGAACATTTTTACGGGCTCGCAGCGAGTTACGGGGTTGGGGTGGGAGGGGAATAGGTGGAGGATCAGGATTAGGAGGGCAGTGTGCCTGCTGGTCAGCAGCAATGTTGTGAGGGTTTGCTGAATGGCCTTGAATCCAGTGTACCTTGACGCAAGTAGCTGTCTTACTATTCATAGTGTGTAGGTTGGTTAAATAATTTTTAATTAGGTTAAAATCAGTTCCCCTAATGCCGTACTCACTTAACTTTTGTAACAAGATATCGTGTTTAATGGAATCGAATGCCTTTTTAAAGTCAAGAAATATTCCTATTGTGTACAGCTTGTCCTCAATGTTACTTATTATTTTTTCTTTGATCTTTAGCAGCACCATTTCAGTACATTGGTGTTTTCGGAAACCGTATTGCTTTTCTGTTATAATATTATTTTGAGTACAGAAATTTAAAATTCGTTCGTTAATGACCTGCTCTACTATTTTGGAAAAGATTGGGAGAACTGAAATCGGTCTGTTGTGGTTCACGTCATTCCTGTCTCCCCCTTTAAAAACTACCGATACCCGTGCAATCTTTAATTCATCGGGGAATGCGCCAGTGCACAAAATTAAATTGCATATGTGTGACATCACTTTACAAATATGCAGCGCCACAGCTTTTATTGGTTCTGCCTTTATGTCATCCACACCACAAGCTGTGGAATTCTTTAACTTTAGAAATAAGCATCTTATTTCAGCCTCATCTGTTGGTGCAAGAAATAGCGATTTGCTCATACTACATGGAATATAAGACCTGTAACTTGGGCTATCAGCATCAAACGCATCAGACGCGCCACATTGTAAGAAATGCTGATTAAACTTATCAGCCAGCGCAGTCCCTGTGAGACATACGCCTTTATCCATAACTTCAAAAACAGGATTACGGTCACTGTTCGGAAGCAGATCATTCAATGTTTTCCAAACTTTTTTTGGGTCATTAAGAATATGAGTGAACTTATTCTCATAGTACCTCTCTCTTGCCAGTTTTATATCACGGCCCAATTTATTCCTGATTTTTTTTGTAGTTCATTAAGTACTCTGGTTGCCTTGTCTTTATAAAAGTAGCGAATAGTCTATCACGTTCCTTTATGCGTTTTAGAAGGGCGGTGTCAACCCACGGTTTCCTGCATTTCTTGCTTCTTGTAGCTTCTCTTAGAGGGAAAGCTTTGTGATAATGGTCTTTGATTACGCCAAGAAAGCGAGTGAATGCCTTGACAGGATCCGTCAATGCGTATATTTCGGACCATTCCACTTTGCTGACTGACACTTCAAAATCAGCAATCGTGTTCTTGGTTATCAATCTGTACTGTGAGCGTGTGTCATTTGTGCGCTGTCGGTACACTTTCCTCTCACGTGTAAAAAACAGGAAAATAGGCATGTGATCGCTTACATCAGAGATGAAGATACCCGACACTAATCCAATTAATCGCGTTGTAAAACAAAAGTCAAGTAGGCTTTCGGAATGGTTCGTCACCCTGGTTGGAACATTAATAACATTTTCGTAGCCAAACGAAAAAAAAACATCCAGAAACGCTTGTTTGGATCGGTCCATTGAAAGCAGGTTAACATTAAAATCACCCGTTACAATGAGGGGAATGCCAAGCTGTGTACAAAAATCCAGCATACGTTCAATGAAATCTAATAACATGGATACCACACCGGATGGAGGCCTGTAAATAACCACAAATATAGTATTCGCACACTTGATCATGAGGGATTCATAGTGCTCGTGTATTACAGAAAACTCAGAAATTACATCAAAGCATAGATCGTGTTTTACATAAATAGCGACACCACCCCCTTTCTTATGTTTTCGGGACAGCGAAGAACACTTATAGCCTGAGAAGTGTACAGCGTCGTATTCGTCGCGGAACCAAGTCTCAGAGAACGCTAAAATATCGAATTCATGCTGTATTTCATGTAGAAGCATGCAGATTCGTGTTTGCTTTTTAAACTTTGTGCGTTCAGATGAAACAAAGACATCTGATTTCTATTACGTAACTCCCTGCTCTGTCTGAAGGAAAGCTTGTCGTAGTACTTGCTTTCCTGAAAAGGGATTGCCATCTTGAAGAATGCGCATAAAAAGCCATACTTCTAGATTATCTTATTCTGTCAAGGTCATCCATTGTGATAACCCTAATGACTCGATCACGAGGACCACGACGCGCGAAGAATTTTCCATTCTTGTGCCAGGCGAACTTGTACTCTTTTTCAGCCGCCCGCGTCTTCATATGCCAGAAAAGCTTTTTGTTCTGTGCTGTGAGATTTTCATTCAGGTAAATTTGTGATTTTGATTTCCTCAGTTGCGTTTTTTTCCCGAGCCAAGCATCTCTGGTCGCGCGAGATGTGAAGCGAACCAGGATAGGTGGGACTTTTTCTGATTTTTCTGTACCGATTGTTTCATTTTCATCGTCAATTGAGTCAG
The DNA here is from genome assembly GCF_023375885.2 of Dermacentor andersoni. NCBI lineage: Eukaryota > Metazoa > Arthropoda > Arachnida > Ixodida > Ixodidae > Dermacentor > Dermacentor andersoni. Next base: position 187,992,439 of record NC_092818.1, on the reverse strand, counting down.
CCCTGACTTTCAACGGAATGCGGTGGACGGCTTCAATGTCCTGTTTCGAAAGTTTTGGAAGCTCGAGATCATCCGCTAAGCAGTTCAACTTTTCTAGCAAGTTTTCATTGACATGATGCGGCAGACCATGCACTTCCAAATTCAGGCGTCTGCCGTACTGACCGATGTCATTCAAGTCTTTCCTAAGTTTGTCGATTTCTTGTTCTTTTACCGTGATCTCAAGTTTTTCCACACGCTTTCGAAGGCCTGCAATGTCTGAACTTTGCTGCTTCATCTCAAGGATGACCTCATCATATTTTGTAGCCATTTCCTGCATTGCCTGTTCAACGCTTGTCACCGTTTCTTTTATTTCTTCCAGAGCGTCCATCTTGATTTTCATTTCAAGCAGCACAGCAAGCTTGCGGTTTATTTCTAATATTTCGTTTTTTAGGTTCAAATTTAAATGTTACCGACAGTGATTCTTACTTTATACTTATTTTTTGGCTGGCGTGAACTTACAGCAGCGGCGGACATAAATTTTGCGGCGATCACTGATAAACTTATTAGTGAGCTCTATTCCACTACTTGATTTTGATAACAGATGGCTCCTGTCAGTTGTCAAGGCGTGTCCGCCTATAGATAGGAATCGTAGGTCTTGCACCACTTTCGCGATATTCGTCCCCGCCCTTGCGGCGAAATGCAGTGGCGTTCTGCTTATTTCCCTGCAACGCCTTCCTTGAGAACATATGTGCCACTGTCCAAGCTTCGACAGCCAACGATGTGGTCTGTGCTCTAAGACGACAGACTTTTCTCGGAAGTAAAGCAAGTGGGTTATCGCCGAAGAACTCTAATATGGACAAAGCCACTAAAGCACTTATGCGCTTCTTGAAGTAAACTAGACTATACGAATATTCGTCAATATAAACAAGCCCTCTTTTGACACAGTCATTCATCTGCGTTGCACGTTGCAGATGAACGTTCATCTGCGGGAGTGTGCGCACTAACTCTCCTTTATTTCGCGTATGGACATTCCAGGCAAATTTCCGCCGTCGCCATCACCGTGAGGTTCCGTATGACGTCCAAATGCGATAAGATCCTATCGCACACCGCACGCCGTATAGAATATGTGCGAAGAGCTATATAGTGTATGTGCGAAGAGTATGTGCCAAGAAGGGTGGTTGTTCGATGCAATTCCAGGAATTTGGGACATCGAATACTGCGGCGGAGCCGACCCTGAGGCGATGTGATCGGCGTAACTCTATAGGAAGCTTTTTTAAATAACCGATTGCTGAGCAATGCCTCATTTTTCGCAAGTTGCACTTTAGGCACTTATTTTACGGCGACAATCTCACGCTATATGTCGCTCCTAGATTAATTCTGCTGGCTGTATTCTTTTTGCTGGGACACTTTTGGAGACCCGTTAAAAAGAATGGGGTGATTTTTAAAATGCTGATTACAGCGCAGCGAGAATTAATCCGCTAATTTCACTCTAGTGGCATATACTCTAGGTCTCCCTGTACATGCGGGTACCGTTTGGTTTTATTCCACCTGCAGAATTTTTTTTTTCGAAGGGTGCTTTTGTCCAGCCACTGTGCGGCGAAGCAGCACTATAGGCGCGAAAGGTTTGATCACAATAGTCATTAGTGATCACTAGTAACTAACTATGCTAAGTTCTCTCGATTTTACATATCATTAATGTCTATAATGACTATAATGTCATTAATGACTATAACATGAAATGTCACAAAATGAGTGGTTTAGTAATGAGGCCTGCTGGGAACTATTATTATGAAGTCAACAGTGATAACGAATTATTTATTTTGCTGGTACAATGGTGGGTTTGATTCCAGCATGCCTTCATTGGCTTCATTCGCACTGTAACTAAATGAGCATTTTGGTTGCCATTGCTAACTGATAATGCACGGGCACCTGTCAGTAGCCAGAGCGGAGATCTAAGGAGGAAAAAAACTCCGCACCTTGCAAACAGTCAATGGCGTCGTCGATACGTGGCAACGGGAATACATCTTTTCGGGTAATCTTATTAAGCCATCGATAATCAACGCAAAATCGTATGGTGCCGTCTTTTCTTTTAACTAGGATGACTGGTGATGTTCAGGGACTACTAGAAGGCTGGATGACACTGGGTTTCAGCATATCGTTCACCTGGTCATTGATAACACGTCTTTCGGTGGTCGATACTCTGTAGGGACGCTGCCGAATGGGTGCATGGCTCCCAGTGTCGATAGTGTGTGAGACAGTCGTTGTGCGGCCAAGTGATGTTGCTTGGCAGTCAAAAGAAGAAGAGATGCCTTCAAGCAATTGAAGAAGTTCATCGCACTGCGTGGTCGTAAGGTCAGTGGCAATAACTGGCGTAAAAGAAAGCGGCAGTGACTGAGGAGGCGATGCCTCGAGAGCGGCAAGATAAGTGGAGTCTTCCGTCGTGTCAAATATTGAAGATGTGACTAGGGGCTCTGCTCTGCGAAGGCTTTCATGGCACCGCAAAAAAACTGGTTCGGCCAATGGGTTTGACACGCACATGAGAGAGGCGCCAGTTTCGAACTCGAGGATGGCGAACGGCAGTGATAGTGAACGGCGGCGAACTAAGAGCTCAGACGAAGCGAAGAGTACTGTGCCGTCATCTACAGAGTCACAAGAGATACTGACAAGAGCGGAAGACCAAGAAGGTATAATGGTGTCTTCAGAAACGGTGATTTTGCGACAAGGGTCCCTGTGATCAGTGACAATATCGCCCGAAAACTGAAACAGCCCGATTTCGGCGCGGGCGCAGTCAATGATGGCATGATGTGTGGATAGAATGTCACAACCTAAAATGACGTCGTGTGAACGTGATGGCAACACGATTAATTCTTTGATATAGAGGACCTCCTGAATGACCCGCCGTGGTTGCTCAGTGGCTATGGTGTTGGGCTGCTGAGCACGAGGTCGCGCGATCGAATCCTGGCCACGGCGGCCACATGTCGATGGGGGCGAAATGCGAAAACACCCGTGTGCTTAGATTTAGGTGCACGTTAAAGAATCCCAGGTGGTCGAAATTTCCGGAGTCCTCCACTACGGCGTGTCTCATAATGAGAAAGTGGTTTTGGCACGTAAAACCCCATAATTTAACCTCCTGAACGACGACACGAGCGGTGCAGGCGCGGGATGGCTCGACATGCTGCGCGTTGACAGTCTGAAGGGACAGTCCAGAAAGCGTCGTCGTCAATTTTCCTATCGTGCGGCAACTATGGGCATTTCTCGCGGAAAGTGCAGCGCCGGTGTCGACAAGGGCTAGCGTCAATGTTCCTTCTATTACGACTTCAATAACTTTTTTCGGCGAAGTGTGAGTCCTTATACATTTCGCAGACACCGCAGTTCTCGCCTCCTGAGCTGCGATATTTAGTTTTCCTGGCGCAGGGGCTCCGCCGACGGTGCATGGGGGAAATGGAGCGGCGGCGATGAGAAGGTGAAGGCGAGTGGAGAAAGCAGTCTCGACGGCAGGAGGAGCTTCAAAGGGGTCCAAATAGTTGCGGCGTTGTTGGAAACGTGGCGCATATGGACGCACATTGTTGAGGGCGTTCGGTGTAAGGAGGCGACAGTGACGTGCTACGTGTCCAGTACGGCCACAATAAAAACAAATCGGACGATTGTCTTCCGTGCGCCAATGGTCTTGAGGTCGTGCATGCTGGACCAGACTGGAGTGGATGCGGGCAGGTGCAAAGGTAGGTGAAGGGGACCATAGGTCTGTGGTGCAGGCCTTGTAGCGACTTCGGCGTACGTCAGGCGAGTGGCAATCGGAGCCTGCTGGAGAAAAGGTGAAATGTGGTCGGCTACCTGCTCCTTGATGACACATTGGAGAGCGGGCGCCAACGGAGAACTCGACTGGCCGTGTGTAAGTGGAATCAGAGAAAGCTGACGGGCCACCTCTTCACGGACGGACTCCTTGAGCTGTAGCAGCAGCGACGTGTTATCCGGGGAGACAACCAAGCTCGACATTGAAGTCGCCTGAGGAGGTGATTGGCGGGTGGCTATGCGTTGTTTGTGGAGCTCTTCGAAGCTTTGGCAGAGACTGACGAGTTCAGAGACTGTCGCCGGATTTTTCGCCAACATCATCTGGAAGGCGTCGTCTTCAATGCCTTTTAAGATATGGCGGATCTTCTCGGCATCAGCCATTGTGACGTCAACGCGGTTGCAGAGGTCGACAACATCTTCTATATAACTGGTAAATGTCTCCCCGCACTGTTGCGCACGACTGCGCAAACGTTGCTCGGCGCGAAACTTGCGAACGGCGGGGCACCCGAATACCTCCATCACGTTAGTTTTGAAGGCTGTCCACGTCGTGAGATCACGTTCGTGGTTGCGGTGCCACACGCTAGCGACACCGCTCAAATAAAACGATACGTAATTAAGTTTTTTGGTGTCGTCCCAGTGGTTGTGGATGCTCACCCGGTCGTAGTCAACGAGCCAGTCTTCTATGACATGGCTTCGGTACCGCTGAAAATGGGTGGGTCGCGTTGACGCAACGGGCCGTGGCAGACCACGGTAGTTACCGGGGCAGCGGGTTGTGGTTGCGGTGGTCCTTCTTCCGGCATAATGAATGCAGGCTGTATTGTCCGGTTGCGAAGTTTCAGAATTCCTGCTGTACCCAGCAGCTCCACCAATTGTAAAGGGGGTTTATTGGGGTCGTAGAGAAGCAGCGACCAACGCAGCAACGGCAGGTAGGGCGCCGCCAGAGAGCGAACTGGGCATGAGCCACGCGCTGGCAACGGGGCTTTTTAGTCTGTCGGATCTTCTTCGTCACATTTCTTTGGTTACTGCTGCTGACCGATTACGTCTGCTTATTAGTGATCATTAGTGATACGCTCAGTTAGATATTTTCGTATATTAAACAATATAGTAAATGGATATCGAATGAAAAGTTATACAGACTATGATTCAACCGTAATAACTACGAAATGGTAGGACCGAGACACTAGCGATCCCAAATCCCTTTGTTTAGTGTGGCAGTGGTAGCCTTGATTCGTGCACGTCGTCACTGCTATCAATCAAAAAGTTATTACGTGAGTATTTTGGTCATCATTGTTAACTGACGATTCGGGTCATTAGTCATCCCTAGTGACGCTTTCCGTTCGATGTGCTCGTGCTTTTGAGCAGCATAGCGTCATCGATATCAAATGAAAAATTATAAAAATGCTAATCCAAATATTAATAGAAGATCAAATCAAATCTAATAAAATGTTACCTTTCATTTTGTGATAGAAAGGATGGGGTAGCCGCTAAAGGCCACCTTTACAAGGAACGTGACGGGGCGACGGTCTCTATATTAGCAACAACATACGGCATATCAAGGAACCAAAGTATTTACGAGATCACTGGTCACTTCATAAAGAACAGAAAAACATAAAGGGCGCTTCCTAATCACAATGAAATGAATACAAGATATTTCTAACACTTAAATTCGTGCGCGGAACTTTCTTTGCGAAGTAACATCAGACAAGTCACACATTTAAACAGAAGCAAGTACAATGTTTAAGACACCTCTACAAGTAATTATGATAACAAAGAATCAGTAATTTTATTCGATGAGAGAAAGATGTAATAATGTTTTCCGTGGTAGCTGGGTGAGGTCAGCCCTATTATCTGAAAATTTTTTTAACAGGTGAGGATGGTGTAAGTTATTGACTTCAAGTAATAGTTGTTCACTGGGTGAAGGAATAATCAATGTTTCCGGACAACACGTGTTATAGATATACTGCCTTTTATTTAACATTGACAGGTCGACATAGAATCAGTTATTGTGTCTATTAGCTATGAAGAATGATTGCGCTAAACCTTAGTTAAAGAGGTGATTAACTTTAAATATTCGATAGCGATCAGACATCTCTTGCGTGAAATGATTAAAAGAAGCATTTGATATTACGCTCATTGATTTGTTCTGTAAAATTAATGAACTGTTTGAGTTTTTCTTTATCTCTGCCTTCTAACAAAGAGTTTCTCTCTCGCGGAGTATCAATGAATTTTATCATTCATTTTTACGGCGACATGTCTCGCAGCTGCATGATGCTCTTGTCAGAAGCCCTATGAAGTGGGCACACATTTATCACTGACCTATCGTAATTCGAAAATCATACAATTTTCGCTCAATTAACTAATTAAAGACTGAATGACTAAATTTAACTAATTGTACAGTACTTTGCCGACTATATCGGACTTTCTAGAGCCTATCACTGGTTGAAATTTTGCGAAGGAAATACTATAATCTAACGAGAAATTAAAAAAAAAAGCAGAATCAGTTCGGATCCTCTGGCGTGCTCTTGAGATCCTTAACTAATTTCTGGCCGCTAGAGCACTGCCTTACAAAACTACGTCATGTAATCAAAAGAGCTAGTCATGACTATCTGAACTTGTCTATTCATAACATATAACGTAACATAACATAACATAACATAACATAACATAACATAACATAACATAACACAACATAACATAACATAACAAACATAACATAACATAACATAACATAACATAACATAACATAACATAACATAACATAACATAACATAACATACCATACCATAACATAACATAACATAACATAACATTCATAACATAACGATATACAGCTGAAATTCCAGGCAGTCAGAGGTCGTTCTTGTCTCTCCAATGCTTAGTGAAATTGCTCACTAACGGGGTCATTTGGGCATATTGGAATGACATGAGTGAAGCTTTTAGCACACAGCAAGACGAGGCTGAGAAGTAGACATGAAATTCAGGAGCGCTGACTGACACATGTGAGCCTGCATATTTTTTGTATCATCATGCAAGTACGATAGCTCCTTGTGAGATAGCGCGATAGATGGTTTTGCCACACAGGTATGACCTAACCTGCCTTTCATGACTGGATAACATTGCGCTTCATTTGAATGCTATTTCTGCTCAGAATTATACAGTCACGATAAATTGGAATGCACGTGAGCCTTTCCTTTGCTTCGTTTTGTTGTTGTTCTGCATTGCTCTCGTTTTGCTTGATTTTTCTACAGTGTTCATCAAGAAACCGTCACCGCATTTCTGACACATTAAAGCGATGTTCCCGGAGGCGATCGTTAAGACACCTTCCGCGTTGACCAACATAGTATTTAATAGAAGTCAATGGCATGTTGTAGACGACTGCCTCGGCACATTCATCGAACTTGGTTCGGTGTTTACTTTGTAGCGCGAGCTTCTTGGTGCGCCAGGCTTGGTCAATTTGCATAAAGTTTGGAACTTATCGGGTGCAGAAAAAGCTACTTTCACATTCGCTCATTGTTCGATCTGTTTTAGTCTATGCGAGAGGCCATGAATATGCGGAATAACCGCAACTTTGTTCCCTTTTTTTTTTCAGATGACAGGAAGCATCAGATTGTTTGTACCACTTGCGATTCGGAAGACTTTCAGCGACACCAGAGGGTTTTAGAATTGGGGGCCCAAGACTCTGGGTCCCCAGGCCGTGTTGAGTAGGCTGTTCTTGGGTTTAGAGGAGCAGCAGAGTTTGGTAGTTCGGGCAAACGCAGATAGCATTGGGTCGAACGCTGAGGATGCCGCAGTGGGAAAATAAGAAAGTGCTTGAAAGCAAAAAAGAAGTTTTTCTTACAATGAAAACGAACAAAATGGGTTTTTGAGCAAAACGGGCAAGCAATAAAATGTAATAAGCGTAACCACTGTGTAATACCCCTCTCACACGGCAAGATTTAAAGTCATTCGAATCAAATGGCATTCGCATATAATCCCACTAATCGGGAATTACACTGGGAAATTGAATGTCGTTCGAATGGAATGACATGTGGCATCGAATGAGTTAGGAGAACTCATTCGCATTCGATTTCGAACCGAATGTATACTCTTGACCTCAGATAGACAACAGCGACATGCAACGCGAAAAAATAAATGCGTGCATTAGCAAAATCAGAAGATATTTTTTTAGGCTTATAATAAGAAATAGCTATTTTTGCCGCGATTATATTTTCACCAGGGGCTGTTTTCAAGCGCTATTACTCTTTGCATCAGGAGTCTGTTGCGGCTGTCGGCCATATTGGATTTGCTCACCTAAGTGCTTTTAGTTGTCAATAATTGGCGTCAAAATGTTTTCGTTCGTTGTAAAAGTACTCGCAAAAGTTCTTAAACGCGTTTAACAGGCACAATATTTCTTTGAATTTCTCAAATTTTGTTCCAGATCGTCATTGCTATCATTTTCGAATGCCATTATATTTTACTGTGTAGCACCGCAAGAGACCAAATGGCATTCGATGCATAGAATGCCATTCGATTCGAATGACATTAAATCTTCCCGTGTGACAGGGGTATTAGTCGTACGGATCTCCAGGCTCGCTCTTAATTCTCGTTCGCGAAGGGGACCCAAGACGGCTTGGGAACTCACGCTAGTTTTCGATTTCTGGGTCTTGGGTCAATGCCAGCGGTAGAACCCAAGATTGGTTTGGGTACTGCGCATACGAGCTTGCGGCCCCCAATTTCCTTGGGTTCCCAAGCCACTTGGGTCCCCTATTCTAAACTCTCTACTGCACTCTTACAAAAATTTACACCGTTTAGGGCGTATCGTGTCCCACAACAATAATCGTCATCTTTCTTGCTCGTATTTCCTTTCTTTAACGCTGCGAGCCCGGTACTTCCAAGTCACGAACATGCGTTATCAGTGTGACACAGCATTCTCGACAAGAAAGTCGCGAGTTCTGAGTTTTCAAGAAAGTAAACGCGAGCAGGGCAGATGGCGATTATTCTTGTGGGACAACCCCCAAAAGGTGCAAACTCTTTAAGATTGTAAGAAGGACAAGCTTAGGGTATCCCGCTGATTTAAGACGAATGATCCATTCTTTGAAGCTATCTGTCAACTCTGGACAGGACTCGCGTAAAGCATTAGACAGGCATAACTTGGCTATTCAGCCTCTTAACTAGTTTCTAGGGTGCCGACTCATATAGGAGTAGCAGCTTATTGGCGCGCAGCTCGTATTTCTAGTAGATATGTTCGTCATGAAATAAACGCCTAAAGTCGAGAAATGGTAATTTTTCGCTAAAGGGAGTTTCATGTGTTAATTCTAGAGGCGATAACTATTCGCGTACGAAGGATAGGGCAACGTCTTTGAAAATGTGTTGAAATACGTGGTTTGACCAGAATTCTGAGAGCTTGGATTTGTATCACACTGATTCGTTTATTGAATTCACATTTTCATTCTCATTAGACAGAAATATGGAACCTCTTATTCATCTATTAAGGCTACGCACTGCCTACACAAAACTTTCTTGCATAGAATAGGCTGTGCGGACAACCCCGCATGTTATTGTGGATTTGTAGATGAAGATATACATCACCTCCTTCTAGATTGCCCACATCACAACACATGAAGACGCCGCCTTAAATCAACCCTATTTACATTATACCGCAGACCTTTCAGTTTACTGAAACTTTCAGTTTACAGAAACTCTGTTCAGAAACCGGAACACTCACACACATAATGTGGGAATGCACCTCGCTCCCGTTCTCTCATCCCCCCGTCAGCAGCGAGACTGACTGGACAGCCTGGCTCAGTTCCGGGGACGTCGACCGGCAACTTGAACTGGTGGACTGGGCGGAAAAGGCCAAGCAGGCCCAGGGCCTTACTTGAGCCCTAACCCTCAGCCACGTCCCTCTTTAACCTTCCCCCTTTCAATAAAGTTTATCACCGCCACCACCTACAGAAACTTTTGGGTCCTTGGCCAACAACGGCCTTGCAGAAGAGCGCTTTAAAAGCACTAAACAAACTTTTCTCGTAGACAGCGTCATTGTTCGCAGTTATTAACGATTTTAATGTTCCTTTCTTTTCAATGTCGCTGTATATGTGTTTGTGAATTATGTTATGTTGACTGTTCTGTTGTGACTATATGAGATAATGCAGTTACACGATGTATGCACCACCCGCTGACTAGGGAGTGCATTATTAGGCGACAGTATCATTTGTATCTTTGAAACTTTCTTGTACAAAACTGTGGAGTCAGTTAACTTGTATTCTGTATGTACCATGTATGTTTACGTCATATTGTTACTGTGAAAACGTTGCCTGTATGTCCTAGTGCTTGTATGAAAAGGTTATTTGATACGTAATCTTGAACCCTGTACGTTCTAGGCTAGACGCATTCAACAGCTAAGGAGCAGCCCGCGCCTTAAATTGTGCGTCATCATCTCCTTATATCATATCAATAATAAAATAACGGATAGTGTGATTGTAACTACTGATTCAAAACAGTCAGAGCTGCGGTCAAGGAATATTAGAAAATTATGAACATACTGAAAGGCTTTTGTAATCATGAAACCTGAAAGGCGACTGCGGAGGCGTCTTTCTCTTTCAGCTCAAGATAAATCGCCAAGGAGGGAAACGATACGTGAGCCTATACAAGTTCCCTCCTTTTGTGTAAATGGCAGCCCGCCCCACTGAATAAAGGTAGACCAAAGGCAGAAACTAAGAAGTTCTAAAAAGTCACTACTCAATGTCCCGGTCGTGTTCATGCAGGCAACAGTTTCAAACCTGTCAATACAATTCTGGACGCAGGAAAGCAGACATGATTGGGGTAAGGAATAGAACACGCCCTTTATGTCTATTGAAAGGGGGCGTCAACCTTGTGTGTTTTGACACAAAAAACACTTCCAAGGAATCTCGCTTACTTGCTTTTACACCCTTAAGAACTCCTAGGTGTAGCCTTCTAGCTTCTTGGCTTTAGATTTTTCATTTTAAATTAACATAGTATTTTGCCACCACAATATTTTCACTCCATTCATTGCCTGTTTTAACTATGAGGTCATATTAGTTAAGTAGACTGTCATGTTATTCATTTTGCTCAAGAACACTTCCATTTTAACCAGTGTTTGAATTCATGAATCAGACTCGCTAGCTTCATAGCAATAATATGCCAGGGCCTACTATTTGCAAGGCGTAACCTCGCGCTGGTCCGACCGTAAAGACGCATGTATATTCAAGTGACCCCACAGGGCACGTGATAAAATCCTTCCGTAATAATAATAATAATTACCTTACATTTTAGGATTTATTTCCCCTCATATCATATAATTCGCTCTACGCACTAGGCAATATATCCGACACTTATTTATTTATTTATTTATTTATTTAGAGGGGGGAGAAGGGCATGTTGTGCATTGTTGTATGGCTGCAAAGAATAGACGTGGGGGACAAAGAAGGCAGCGGAAAAACGTCAAACAAGAGGCTAAACGGATTGTCCTTCGTTTTCTTAGAGCAGCAAGCAGACATAGATACGTACTCTATTAATACATCAAATACATTCTTCGTGATACCAGAAACACAAGAGATGTCTTGGCAAATAGTCGGTAACGAGAATACAGAGTACCGGAGATGAAGCGTTCCAGAGCATCTATGATTATCAAGTAAACTGCACCTGACTGCAGGGCACAGAAAAAAGAAACACACAAATAACGTGGGGCGCAATGAGCGCATTAACGATGCGTTGTTCTGCTGTTACTGCATGCAGACGCGTAGAAGGAGCAAGTAGACACTACAGTGCAGTGAGAGTACCCTGCCACGGGGACTAAGAGGTAGGATGTGTAATGATAGACAAGCGCAGCAGTCCATTTGTGAGAGGACATAGCATGACAGCTTAGCCCAGAGGCGCGTATGCATGGAATTAAGTAGACAGGCTGTTTGACTTCCGACAAGCGCGTGATAGTAAGCCGTCACTTTGGCTCTCGACACAAGCCTCCCTGACCAGCGTGTTATTGTCGTTATGGTCAGGTGTGTGTTCAGGATGTCTGTTGTCTCATCTTTAACCCGTCCAAATTGCTTAAGGCAAGATGGCCACGTAAGCACACAAGAGACATGCCCACAGTATAGGTGCTGATCAACAGCTCAGAATAATATTAAAACCAAAGGATAAATACAAAAGCCAACCTGCACGTGCGTACACTTAGGTTCAATACAAAGCATTTTAAAGAGAATCTATCTCGCCATTCAAAATGCGATATAATGTATGCATGCTCAGGCCGGATGGGTATTTGTATTCTTTGCTCTTCTAAATAAAATTGTAATTTGTTAGCGTCTGCCTTGTCTACGTCATTTTTTGGGTGCTTACGTCCTATTTGGCTCTACAGGAAAATAATAGTTAACCTGCTCGCTCTGCGCCGTCCTGCATACTGCGTTTTTATTTCTAGGTCGAGTATAGGTAGTTTTTAACAGGTAGGGCAATAGCTCCACTTCCTCATTAGAGACACAATTTTTACGTCCGTTCCAATGTCTCACCCTCTGTATCCCCCTCTCCACTTAAAAGTGATAATATGTGGCAAAGTTTAATTTATTCGCGCGTGTCGTACAGCACTGTCGGGTTGAGAAATTTCCAGGGACATTTTGCACCAAACACGTTGACTGCAGGAAGCAGAAGTGCCACGAGCGAAGAGAAGCAGGCCGCAGGGCATGCTTTTTTTTCACAATGCACGACTACACACTCTTTACCCGGAAAACACCACCTCGATTCTCGGAGCAGAGAGGCAGCAACATAGACGGCACAATAAGCGGGTACTCCTTCACCAATATTTTCGCAAACTATACAATCACTTACACTCATGTGCGCCGACACACGTGGGCACTCACTCGCGTCCACTCATTATCACTGACACTCGCTCGACGTTCATAATCACTTGCATTCACACTTACTGGCGGCCACTCACACTCTCGTCCACAGCCCGAAACTCGTGCACTCACCGAAACTCGCTCAAGTACATACTCACGTACACTCAAAATGACTGGAACTAACTTTCGTTCGTACTCACGTTGACCGACAATCACTGCTCTTCGTAGTCACTTCCACTCAAACTCACCTGCATTCACTCCCTTACATGCGTACGCTCACTCTGAATAACGCTCTATTTGACGCCTATGAAATGAATGAGTATGCCTACCTATGGGGTGGAATGCAAGCTGATCTAGCAACGCTGTGGCCACAGCCGCCAACTGAGCCGTACCACGTTTTCGATTTCGTGCTTGCATTGTATCCAATTAAGGACTACGTAATGATGTCCAACTAGTGGCGCTCGTAAACTGGAGCTGAATATTTCTCTACGGGGAGCTGCCGGGCAACATTCAGTTGCATTTGAAAAGGGGGAAACACATCTGGCGAGTTGAAATTTCTGCAGGATAAGCTGCAGCAACCATGATTTCGATGCGGAATCTAAGCGGATGGAGTGGACGGCGCGTGGAAAGGTCGAGATTGTTCGTTAGGCCTCAACACGCGGTGGAGATTATGCACTGGCAGCCGTAGCTCAGTGACGTGCATGCACGCATGCTGGGACTCGCTGAAATGCGCGATGAAAAGGTCGATTGTATTGCATAAAATGCGCATCACAGGAAACAACTCCTGGCTAACATGCGCGGCTTAATCTTCGAGCCGCCGCGGTGGCTTAGTGGCCATGGAAATTTGCTGCTGAGCACGAAGTCGTGGGCTCAACCCCCGGCCGTGGCAGCCACGTTTCGATGAGGCGGGATGCTAAGCTTGTGTACTTAGATTTAAACGCCTTTTATAGAACCCTAGATGGTCGAGATTATTACGGAAAGGTATTGCTGCCTCCGGCAGTATGAAGTGTTATGACATTGTAGAAATCCTTTAGTGTCATGGGGGGTTTATACACTGAATCAGCGTGATCATCATCATCATCATCTTTTTATTTCCACTGCCCCATGACGAAGGCCTCTCCCTGCGATCTGCAATTATCCCTGTCCTGCGCCAACTGATTCCAACGTTCGCCTGCAAATTTCCTGATGTCATCGCCCCACCTAGTTTTCTGCCGTTCTAGACTGCGCTTCTCTTCTCTTGGCACCCACTCTGTAATTCTAACGGTCCTCCGGTTATCCATCCTATGCATTACATGGCCTGCCCAGCTCTATTCTTTCTCTTAATGTCAATTAGAATATAGGCTGTCCCAGTTTGCTTTCTGATCCGCATCGCTCTCTTCCTGTCTTTAACGTTACGCTTAATATTTTTTTGTTCCATCGCTCTTTGCTGCGGTCCTTAACTTGTTCTTGAGCTTCTTCATCAACCTCCAAGTTTCGGCGTTAGCACAGGTAAAATGCAGTGATTGTACACCTTTCTTTTCAATGATACTGGTAAGCTCCCAGGGTGGACCAGCAACTGTTCCTGCATGTGGAACCAACTGGGCGTGACCATGGTTAACATCCCTGCCTTTCCTTTTTTATTTTTCTCTATCTGCCGCAGTGCCAATCGTAGTTTAAGCGGCAATCTTTTTACGTTAGATTGATTGAAGAACCAATCAATTTGCAAAGTTAAGCGGACGTCAAGAAAGTATATTAGCTTAATCTGTATTACTAGACTACACTTAAATAGCAAGAGGGTGCTCCTACCAGACAGGAGGCTTAGTAAACCTGAGGAAAACATAAAAACAAGATATGGTTGGAGGCACCGCTGTGTGTTCTCGCAATAGTGCGCCACTATGTCATAAATTTTACGGTGTCTACATGAGCACAGTAACTTATTCATTGTTAAAGAATGACTACCATTACTGTATAAAAGAACTCAATCCGGCCAGCCATGGTAAATTTTTCTACTCTAAAGAGGCCCAAACAAGCGAAGATAGCTTGAAATCTTATACATGTGCTTATGCATGCGGGCGCTATGGTTTCATCACGAAATTAAAAACGGAAAGTATGACTTTAACCACCCCCCCCCCAACTCCCCCCAAATACTCAACAAATAAGTGAGGTAGAGTTGTGAAAGAATAGCTTACCTTCATAAACTACTTTAGTGTTGATAATTAGCGTCCTGCTAATTAACGAGAGAAGAGAGAGGATGGGAAGGGGAATTTTTCGCAATCTTGGCGAAGAGCCATGCGCACAAAACATGGCGCCGCTGTTGTTTTGCAACCTCACTGCACGGCTGACAACTACATGTCACGCGAAGGACGATATCGTACGACATAAATTTTGGATAAAGTTTGAAAACGTATGACTTGACAATGCATAGACCTCCTAAGCGCGCTTCATTTTTCCGGGCTTTTCGAAGACGAAACTCAAGTGTAACCGGTGGCACGCCATGTTCGCGGCGCGCACTCGCAAGCAAGCGCAGTTGACTCGCCAGAGAAACAGCTACGAAGCATAGAGCCGCTACTGAATATCGCCAGCGTGCCAGCGCGCTATAATGCGTGTAACGCGCGTATCGAACCGCGCTGAATTGGGAATGTGGCAGTGTGCGTGCTTCGCATACCAGTTCAGTAATCGGAAAGAGGAAAACGTGCGGTGGCTTACAGGCGCCCAACACCGAACGATTACAATGAAAAAAAGAGAGAAAGAAAGAAAGAACGGGTCTATTTCTTTATATGCGTTCGTCTACACGCAGTGGTGCCATTCACACGCACCTGTCCACAGGCAAATGAGTACTGTGCTCTGCCAGGCTAGAAGTGTTCAGTGTTGTGCAAGCGATGCCGATGAGGCTCCTGGAGCGGCGCATACAGAAATAAGGGCATGACTTCACTGGGGTGTACGAATATACTAGTCTGCAGAGTCGCCTATTTTCTGCCTTGCGCCCCGAAAGAAGCAAAACACACGCACGCACATGCACGCACTCACATGCATTACCAGGGCTAAATGGGCGGAACAAGAAGCCTTGGTACAAAGGACGGGTTTAGAACATGAGCAATCTTACTCCACAGAAAACAAAGTAGAGGGAAATTGATTAGCTCTGTCAGAAGTAGAGTGACGATGGTAAATGACGATTTCTGCATTGGTTTCCGTGCTGCCTTTTTTTTTCCTTGTGTTTGAGCCTCGCTACGCTTATAGTGTGACTAAAGTAAGATCAGATGATATCGAGCGCGTCCTGTGTTCCGTATTCTATTTAGAGAGAGAGAAAGCAAGGACTGGAAAGGCAGGGAGGTCAACCAGAAGAGTATCCGGTTTGCTACCCTACACTGGGGGTGGGGGAAAGGGGAATAAAAAAGGAGAAAGGGAGGGAGCGAGCACTGAGTACGTGTGAGCGGGACACTATGCACAGGGACACTATAAACGGTCTCTTAAACCGGTGTTCCTCAAGTATTGCAGTAATGCACGATTCGCTTTTCGTGCCAGCGACGGGTGGGGCCACGGTCCGAGTATCTTTGACTCGGTGAAAGGTCGTAAGTCTAGTCGGTGCAAAGTTTCCCGCAGAGGGAGGCGCTGTACATCGTAGCGGGGGCAGGTACACAATAGGTGCTCGATGGTCTCCTCGCACCCACAGGAATCGCACATCGGGCTCTCGGCCATTCCCAAACGAAAGGAATATGAGTTTGTGAACGCTACTCCCAGCCACAAGCGGTACAGCAAGGTTGCTTCACCGCGGGAAAGGCTAGATGGCACTTGTAGCCGTAGCGTGGGGTCCAGTTTATATAATCGGCAGTTGAAGGCACCTGAACTCCAGAGATCTTGCGACTTTTTGCGTGCATGTAGGCGAAGTTCCCTGGCAGCGTCCGACCTCGCCAAAGGTATTGAACGCGTCTGGGTATCTTCGTGGGCAGACCGGGCAGCCTTGTCTGCTAGGTTGTTGCCGACAATGCCACAGTGAGCAGGAATCCATTGAAATGTAATGGAGTGCCCTCTTTCCAGAGCATGGTGGTGCACTTCCCTGATGTTAGATATCATCTGCTCGTTTATTCTGTGACGTAATGCAGACTTGATGCTGTGAAGGGCTGCCTTAGAGTCACAAAATACGACCCATTTCTCTGTTGGCTCTTCGGTGACGTACATCATAGCGGCATGGAGAGCTGCAAGTTCTGCCGATGTCGATGTAGTAGTGTGCGACAATTTGAATTTAACTGTAACGTTCTTGGTTGGAACGACGAATGCGGCAGTTGAGCTGGCACGTGAGGTCGAACCATCGGTATATATATGTATGTGGTCATGATACGTCTGGTGTAGTAATAGGAGCGTAAGTTGCTTCAGAGCCGGCGATGGATGATTGGACTTTTTTGTAATTCCAGGAATATCAAAATTCACTTGAGGCTGTCGTAGGCACCACAGGGGAGATGAAGGCTTTGTCGCCGGTGTAAAAGATGACGGTATGCACTCTTGATGAGCGCTAATCACTCGTGAAAAGGTCGCTTGAGGTCTTTCGGCTGGTAGGGAGGTCAAATGATGGTCGGGGATCCTTGACAGATGGCGAATGTGCGCTCTGAGAGAGTCGAACACTACGTGTGTCTGGATCATATGGTCCCCAGCGATGGCAATTGTTGCTGCTGTTGACGTGCACCGAGGCAGCCCTAAACACGTGCGTAGGGCTTGACCTTGTATGCTCTCCAAGGCGCGAAAGTTCGTCTTGCATGCATTTGTGCGACCAAGACAAGCAGGTGGCTAATATGCTGCAATCGCTAATTAATACAATGCGCATCATACTGAACAAGCTGCAAACCCCAGCAGCTCGAAGTGCTCTGCAAATACTAGATGCACTAAATCCAGTGCTTGCTAGCATCGTTTGAGCATCATGGCTCGACCAATAGTCCCCTTCCGCACTGAAGTTAAAAGTGCGTCGATCTTTCAGTGGAATGCTAGGGGTCTAAGGACCCGCATAGCAGACTTTCGCCAATTCATTTTTACAAATCGCTTTCCCGTACTGGTCATTTGCGAACCAAATACATCAACTCCACTCAGACTGTCCGGTTACGAATCTTTCGTCTCGTCCACATGCGGTGCGAGCACGAAAGTAATCATCTACATCCGCACGGACTTTACATATGTCGCTAACGCGGTAGAGCCCCACGACGACAACCAATATGTCTGCCTGAATATCCAAAAGAAAGATGTGTCATTCACACTAATTGGAGCCTACATATCCCCAGCGGGTCACTTTGACGGCGAACGACTCAAGAAAATATTACTGATGAACAATGGCCCCTGGGTTATTACAGGTGACTTCAATGCGCATCACCAGCTATGGGGAAGCACTAAAATTGATTCCAAAGGCAGGAGTCTCGCCTCCTTTGCTGCCGACCATGATTTGTCCTGTGTGAATGACGGCAGCCCTACGTTCTTGCGGGGCACCACCTATAGTAGCTGCTTGGACTTAACTTTGGTGTCACGGTGCTTTGCCTCGAGCGTCCACTGTTTTACGGACATTGAAACACATGGAAGTGACCATATTCCAACATATATAAAGATCAGAGGAGTTGAGCAACGCTCTTCTACTGTCTTGCGTATAGTTGATTGGACAAAGTTTAAGAAGGATATGGATGACGCATGTCGAGAAGGCCTTTCACACACTATCCAAGATGCACTCGCAGAGACATTGAAAACATCCATCTGCTCGCTCACAAGGTCAGCAAGGCGAACAGACTTGGATATGGAACTGGAGAGGCTTCGTGCGGAACGCCGACGGGCGGAGAGGAGGTATCGGCGCACGAAGTCCGTCTTGGATCTGAGGGCTTCACGACGCATACAGAAGAAAGTACAGCGTCGTATAGATAAACTGGATGACAAGCGATGGAAAACTTTCTGTCAGTCGCTTGATCCCCGAAAATCGCTCTCGCACATATGGAGAACTGTTAGGGGACTTCGCTCATCTCCGCATCAAAGGAAGCCCTTTGCTGCTCTGGCCCTATACAAACTCCGCTCGGAACTTCAAGTGGCTGAAGAGTTCTGTGCACGGATTGCTGGGTCCGCGGCCACCATTACTGACGCAGCATTGAATGACATCCCTGAGGCACGTGTACCAGAAATGAACGTGCTCTTTTCACTCGAAGAGCTCGATGCTGCGTTGGCGACCTGCAGGCGTTCGTCGTCACCAGGACCTGATGGCATCACGTATGCTGCCCTATGCCACCTTGGACATTACGCACGTGATGAGCTGCTCAGCTACTACAATGAGTCTTGGCAGAACGGCGCCGTTCCTAGACAATGGAAATCGAGCCGCTTGATCCCCATTCTGAAACCTGGAAAGTCTCCGCTTGAGCTCTCATCATACCGTCCGATTGCGCTTTCGAGCTGCGTCGGTAAAGTGATGGAAAGAATGATTCTTGCTCGCTTGGAATGGTACCTAGAGCGATTCAACATCTATCCGGACGCCATGACGGGCTTTCGTCGAGGTCGCTCGTCCATCGACAACGTCATTGACATCGTAACCTGGGTCCAAAATCAAAAACGCCTCAAGCGCCTATCAGTGGCACTTTTTCTAGATATTAAAGGAGCATACGACAACGTCGCTCATGAGGCCATACTGAACTCGCTTGAGGCTGTTGGAGTTGGTGGCCGGATGTATCAATGGATTCGGGACTATTTAACTGAGAGGTGCTTTTTCTTACAGACTGAAGACGGCCCAACTTCGGAACATTACATCAGGCGTGGTGTGCCGCAAGGTGGAGTGTTGAGCCCCATTCTGTTCAACCTCGTCTTGGTAGGACTAGCGGAGTACCTACCGCGGTCAGTTCGCGTTTCAATATACGCCGACGACAATTGCATCTGGGCTTCTGCGGTGACTCGACCTCAGGTACGAGCCAGGCTTCAGCGGGCGGCAACCATGACGGCGTCTTATCTACGAGAACAAGGCCTCAGCGTGTCTACTGAAAAGTGCGCATTGGTTGGCTTTACGCGCAAACAAATGTCATCGTATCCTGTTTCAATCAATGGTCAAGCGGTATCCTATTCAAAGACACATCGCTTTCTGGGTGTAATCATTGACCGCAACCTCTCGTGGAGCCCTCACTGCGTCTATCTAAAGAAGAAATTGGTTGCCATTGCTCAGGTCTTTAAATTTCTCTGCGGCAAAAACTGGGGTACACCAGTCCGTTCTATGATGCAGCTCTACAGGGTACTGTTTCTCGGACTCCTACGTTACAGTCTACCAGTGTTGTCAAATGCATGCAATTCTATTTAGCTCTGTTAATATGCTAGGCCCTGGTTCTGGTGGCTTCAACTCCCGTAACATTGCACAACTTGAGTGATACAATATGGAGGGGCGTATGGGCTGACGCATAGCAACGTGGGGTCCACAGCCGACGAGTAACCGAGACCGGCGAGCGTTCGTCTCGCCCACTCCCAACCCTGCTACTCCAGTACCAGCACAAAGGAATGTGCTGGCGTCGCAGTTCGAGCTCATCTCGGTGGTGACGGCGATACAAGACGTGCTAGTGCGTGCGGAGTTTCAAAGCATCGGACAACAGGAATTTGGGGATCCGATCGCGGCATTTCTAAAACGTTTATTCTTCGCAGCAATCCTCCTCACCTTCTTTCTTTGTTCTTCTTAAAGAAATAGCAAGTCCTCGCAAGGAGCATTTGCTGGCAGCGTGCTGAGGGTATTGGCGTGCGTAGTAGGATTATAAATGAGGCAGGCAGGAAGAGCTAGAACGTTATATGACGTGTAGAAAAGAAAAACACAATAACACAAGACAGGACACAAAATTATGAAAGACTACCGAAGCAATACCTCAATGCCATCATAAGCACTGGTATTTGCTCCCCGACTTGGCCTTCGCAACAACTTTTTTTGTCGCTCGTTGCATTGAATTGATTGATTAAATGAATACCTGATTGATTGAATGAATTATTTTTAGACTGACTCACTGGACTGGGACTGGACTAGACTGGACTAGACTTGACTTGACTGGGCTGGACCTCACTTGCCGACTGATCGGTGTGACAAGCATCGATCAACCAATCGGCGTGGGCCAGCTGTTGCCCTGGATCTTTAAAAGCAGACGCACCCTCATCTGTCCTCTTAGTTGGCAGCAGTGCGCAGGCCGCGCGAGCATCTACTAAAAGTATTCTGCCTTTGCAGAGACAACGAAAGGATCCATATCTCGGGCTGCAGCTGATCCAGGGAACCAAGTGTATCTCGGACTGCAACTGTGCTGTCACGAAGCTAGCGCCGTAGATCGCCGCAAGGAGCACCCTCTGTTCAGCGCGTGCCGACTGATCGGTGTGACAAGCATCGATCAACCAATCGGCGTGGGCCAGCTGTTGCCCTGGATCTTTAAAAGCAGACGCACCCTCATCTGTCCTCTTAGTTGGCAGCAGTGCGCAGGCCGCGCGAGCATCTACTAAAAGTATTCTGCCTTTGCAGGTAAGCACCGACTAGTAGCAACTTCTTCTTTTTACGCACTGCGCACTGCTGCCACACTTACAGTTCCCACTTTTTCTGTTCAATTTGTCATTCTTCTTTTTCTAATATGTCTAAGGACTTAGCTAAAGCCTTCGACGATTTTAAGCGTGAAATGAGATTAGAACTTCGTTCTGTGAAAGACAGCATGAAATTCTGCAGCGACACTTGCGATGAGACGAAGAAGATCACCTCTGAGGTTAAGGCACTGAGAAAAGAAGTCAGCGAACTTGTTAAGTGTAATGTTGTTTGAGGAGCGAGAACAAGCGGTTGACACGACAAGTTGAAGAGCTACAACAGTACACGAGGCTCAACAATTTGGAAGTAAAGGGTGTCAAGGGGAATTCAGAGCCTGTTGGTATCATAAAACAAATTGGTGAAGTTGTTGGCGAGCCAGTCAGTGAATCGGACATCGATACATGTCACCGCATTCCCACTCGGAACTCGGACGAGACGAACATTATAGTTCGTTTTGTTCGACGAGAAAAAAGGAACACTTTCCTTTCTAAGGCAAGGAAACAGAGACTTAATAACAGTATGCTTGGTTCCTCGGATGGAGGGGCTGTCTATGTTAATGAGCACCTATCTCAGTTTAATAAGCAGTTGTTAGGTGCTGCCATTGCACGTAAGAAATTAGTGTCATGGAAATATGTCTGGACTATAGGGGGTAAGGTGTTCGCACGTCAAAGTGAACTGACTGACGCTCTGAGGATCACCGATCATGGTGATCTGGAAAAAATGACTAGGTAAGGTCTGTTTCCTAAGATGGACTGTCGCTCCCCCATGAACTGCGAGCCAACTTGTACTGGCTATAATGTTGAAGATTTCAAAACGAAGCTCGGCTCTCTACAGAAAGGGGTCAGTGCTATTCACTTTAATGCTCGAAGTATTAAACACAAGGGTGACCATTTGAACTTGTTTTTTGCGTCCGTAAAGCATAAATTTGATTTTTTGGTGTTTACGGAAACATGGCTAACATCCCATGAGGATCATCCCCGCTTTGACAATTACACTTATAATGGATTATTAAGGCTTCACTGCAAGGGTGGTGGTCTTGCTGTGTACGTAAATAATTTGTACAAACATTCTGTAATAGATGAATTTTGCATAATAGATTCTAATGTGGAATGCATTACTGTATCTACTAGAAATGTAGTGGTCGTTGCAATATACAGACCTCCCACCGGTAACAAACAGCACTTCTTCGACTTCCTTGAAAATTTACTCGTGTATCTCACTTCTACTGGATGCGTATTTATTATTATGGGCGACATAAATATTAACTTATTGTCGAACGATTCATGTGCAACGCAATTCAATGATACCGTTGCATCATTTGCCTGCTGGAATTGCATATCTTTACCCACAAGGGTAACTGTGGAAACAAGTAGTCTACTAGACGTATGTATTACAAATCTGGTGTCTAACAACATTATCTCTGGTGTCCTGTCCCATGACCTCAGCGATCATTTGCCAATCTTTTGCTTCCTGCCTGTCATTCACGACACAGATGTGAAGGTCCCACGGTTATACAGAGTAATTAATGCTCACACGTTGAGTATGTTCAAAACATTAGTCGAAAGTTCACATTGGGATAATGTATACGATACAACTGACGTAAACAAAGCATATAATGCATTTATTAATCAGTTTCTTTGGTGCTACGACACTGCCTTTCCACTAAAGGAAACTAAAACTTGCAAAAAGTTTAAAAAGCCTTGGATGACTCGGGAGCTATACAAAAGAATTAAAACGAAAAACCATTTGTATCACAAGTTTATCAAGAGCCGTGATGCCAATGCCCTCATTGAATTTAAAAAATACAGAAATAAACTTAACCAGGATGTTAAGATAGCTAAATCTACTTACTATATTGATCGGTTTACAAAAGTACATTCTGACAGTAGAAAAGTTTGGCGTGAAATTGCCTTTTTAACTAATAAATGTAATCCGGACCCGCCCCTTACTATTATGACAGTCAATGGCGAACTTACAGGCACTGATCTCGCAACCGCCTTCAATGATTTTTTCATTAATGTAGCTGATTCTGTATGTACGTCATCAGTACCAGACGCACATTCTAATCTAATCACTCCCTTACAAAATTCTATTGCGCTTATGCCAACTACTACTCATGAAATAGCTTCATTAATACATAAGGTAAAAAATCATGTTTCACCAGGGCATGATGGTATACTAGGGGTACCTTTAAAGCATGTATCTTCTCTAATATGTGACGTCTTGTGTTACATCGCAAATCGTATGTTAGAAAGCGGAGTGTACCCAGATCAGCTGAAGATAGCACGTGTATGTCCAGTTTACAAAAGTGGGGGAAAGAATGACATATCGAATTATAGACCCATTTCTGTTCTACCCGTCTTATCAAAAGTTTTTGAAGGTGTCATTAATACTCGTCTCGAGAATTTTTTCCATAAGTTCAGTGTTATTACTTCCTCGCAGTATGGATTTCTGAAAAACAAATCAACAGAGCAGGCGCTTTTAACAGTAAAAGAAAAAATTATTAAGAATATCGAAATGAAACAGTACACTCTTGGTCTTTTCTTAGATTTCCGAAAGGCATTCGATTGCGTACATCACAACATCCTACTACGCAAGCTCAACAGTTATGGCATACGTGGTATTGCATCTGACTTGCTAAAGAACTATTTAAATAACAGATTACAGTATGTTCAAGTTAATGGCATACCCTCAGAGAAATTGGCAATTCAGCATGGTGTTCCTCAAGGATCTATATTAGGACCGTTATTCTTTTTAGTATACATAAATGATATCGCTAACATATCCGAATCGCCTAATCTGGTCATGTACGCTGACGATACGAATATATTTTTGTCATCCCACTCCTTGTCTCAAATGGAGGCTACGGCAAATGCATATTTAAGAAAGTTACATAACTGGTTATTGACGAATCGGCTACGCCTCAATTTATCAAAGACTAACTACATAATTTTTCAGCCTATTAATACAGTAGAAAGTATCACTCTGAAAATTTTCTACGAACATACTGAATTAAAACGTGTTTCAAACCAGAAATTTCTTGGTGTTTGGTTCAATGAGAATCTTTCTTGGAATTTTCATATCACCAAATTAATATCTGATTTAAGTAAAACAGTTGGCTGTTTGTATAAAATATCTCATTTGTTGCCCCCCTGGTTAAAGATATCGATGTATTACGCACTTCTCTACTCAAGGTTATCTTACTGTATCCTTGTATGGGGAACTACGACGTCCAGTAATTACCTCAAGTTAATTTCAATTCAGAAACGCGCTATGCGTGCCATTGAAGGGTTTCATGGCAGACCTTCAGATTTACCTACGTTACCGCTATTTCAGAAATATGGCATCCTTAAAGTAAATGAAG
Source organism: Dermacentor andersoni (assembly GCF_023375885.2). Taxonomy (NCBI): domain Eukaryota; kingdom Metazoa; phylum Arthropoda; class Arachnida; order Ixodida; family Ixodidae; genus Dermacentor; species Dermacentor andersoni. The sequence goes on along the minus strand of NC_092818.1, from coordinate 187,967,970 downwards.
TATATAACTTCTGTCTACTTAAATACATCCATCATCATAGATTATTCTTTTCATGCCCAGATAATTCCAACAGCCGTTATGCATTTCGTACGAAACGTAAGCTTGTTCCTATCACACGCACCAATTATGGCAAGCAAACACTATGCTACCAGATTCCCACGGTAATAAATAACTTTCCCTTTGAAACTGAGTATTACCTTCCACAAAAACGCTTTAAATCTACAATTAAAAAATACCTATTGGAACAAACAGAATGATACATTTATTTAGTCGACATACTTTGTATTTATTTGTATTCAATTTACTACCTTTCAAATGTTTTTTTTCTATAACGCACATGTTGTAAGCTGTGATATTGTTTCTTTGTTTTAAGACTGATATTTTGTTTGTATCAGAAAGATATTGTGTCTTTACACCACTAATACGATAAGTTGTGTATTCAATTCATTCTTTTCCTGTACAAATTTTGTGCATGTTAACTTACTGCTTCATGCTTTTACAATGCTTGAGAAATTCATTGTGTATTTGTTGTGAAGTGCTTATGCACAATGCCAGCTGTTTTACGGGTGACCAGGACCTTGTCAGGCTCTTGCCTTTTGTCTTGGCGCCCTCTTTTCGTTGAAAAGAAAATAAACTTTCACTTTCACTTTCACTTTCACTTTGATTGATTGGGTGTTGTGTTCCACAGCAACGCAGGTGCTATATATATATATGAGAGACGCCGTGGTAAGCCGAAACCTTAGAGTTCATTTTAAACGTTGGGGTTATTTAACATGCACTCAGAGTGCAGCATACTGTTGCTTGTTCCTGTTTTTACAAACGCTGTAAAAACATTTAGGCAAGCTCCGGTGTACGCACTCGAAACACGTAGCCAGCATTGCAGCCCGATCCGCAGATGGGCAAACGGACATTTCAAGAGCTGGAAGTAAACGCCACGGTAAAGAAAATGGTTAAGTAAAAAACGCAAGAAGCTTAAACGCCTTTCAACCGCGCAAGAGAAATACACAAAGAAACAGTAACCGAACAATAATGAGAGATGAACGAGCACGCATAATAACTTATAACTCTTTGCTGTACGCCAATGGCTTGGTTTGAGATTGTCAGTAACGAAAAAAAAAAGGATTGTTTTTACGAACCGAATTTTTTTGACGCGGTGAAACGTTTAAGCTAAGCTTAGTTTTGTGAAGGTCGTAGCTGGCGTGCTATCAGCAGGTTGCTTCGCTGTTTAAAAACGCAGTCAAAGAAGCTAAACGCGTTTTCTTTTACAATACACTTCCATCTCTGCTGACTGAAAATACTAAATAATGTTGGAAAACTGTCAAGGGTTCCGAATGTAACACAATATCGTTAACTGATGTAGATGGTGCCGTTGTTCCACAAGAAGAACGTTGTTCTGTACTCAATGATGTGTTTTCTAAATCATTTTTGAATAACGTGTTGCCCTGTGCTTCTCTACCTGAAGTTGTTAAGATAAATTTTCCTCAGATGGAGCCCTTGTTAATTGATTACGATGGTGTCGTGAACTTGATTGGTAAGTTAAAGCTTTCGCGATCGTCAGAAATAGACGATATTAATTCTAAATTTGTGAAAAATACCGAAGTGTACTCATCCATAATTTTGTGCAACATCTTTTCGCAATCTATTCTGTCGTGCTCCTTACCAAAGGACTTTAAAGTCGGCAAGGTGGTTCCATTATTTAAGTCTGGCGACGTGCAATAATCTTTAAGTTACAGGCCAATTTCTCTAACAAGTGTGCCATGAAAAATTCTAGAGCAAATAATATACTCTAATCTCATCAACTTCCTCGAAACAAATTCATTTTTTTCATCTCGTCAGCATGGGTTCCGTAAATCGTTTTCCTGTGATACTCAACTTATTTCATTTGCACATGACATCTGTGCCGCGTTGGATAATGGATTTCACATTGTCACCATCTTCTTGGACTTTTCTAAAGCATTTGATCTCGTCTCTCACCAATTACTTTGTCTAAGATTAAATACACTTAACATTGACCGTAATATTATCTCATGGATTGAGCACTTCTTATCCAATAGAACACAATTTGTCTCAGCTAACAATTTTGACTCTTCGCGTTGTCCTGTCAGTTCTGGGGTGCCGCAAGGTTCTGTTCTCGGACCCTTGCTTTTTCTCATTTATATTAATGATTTGCCTAACTGTGTAGCGTCCTTCATAATGTTATTTGCAGACGATTGTGTCATTTACAGAGTAATATCATCAAATTCTGACACTCTAAAGCTACAATCTGATCTAGAAAAGGTAACTAACTGGTGCGACACTTGGAAAATGCGACTTAACAGCCAATAGTGCAAACTAATGAGGATTTTCCGCAATACTGCTTCATCTAACCTATCCAACTATCACTTGAAGAACTCTGTACTCGAAGAAGTCAGTTCCTATAAATACTTAGGCGTCCACATAACATCTAATTTTTCCTGGAAAACACACATAAACCACATCACTAACAATGCTAACCGTACGCTTGGTTACCTCCGTCGCAATTTCTCTATGGCACCCGCTAACTTAAAGCTAGAACGACAGAAAGCTGAGCTAGTTGGTAAGGATTCATTATGCAAAAAAGAAGTGAGGCGTGCAGATATAAGGAAGAGATTAAGTGCCTTGACAGTTATCTCTCACGTAGACCGGCACGTGTACCCGACTGACACGTGGTGTTACCATTCCTGAGCACGCGCAGATGAGTTTTGTGTCTTCTTTCTTTTTTTCGCCTCAGTGCTCCCTTCAGTTGATAGTCGGCGTTCGTGTTGTCCACTTCTCTACTCTTGTGTCCTGTCTGCACGCCTCACTTTTTTTGCATAATGAACTTAAAGCTACTTCTATACAAAACACTAATACATCCTAAGCTTGAATATGCCTCTTCTGTGTGGGACCCTGGCTTGGATTACTTAACAAATGCAATAGAATCTGTACAATATCGTAGCACGCGTTTCATTCTTACTAACTATTCTCGGAAATCAAGCGTAACATCTATGAAGGCTACTTTAAGCTTCCCTCTCCTCTCATCCAGTAGGAAGTTAGCATGCTTATCACTGCTGCACAAAATTTATTATTACAATCCGGAATTAAAAAGTGAACTTTTGTCCGAACCTGCATATATATCATCTCGTACTGACCATCGGCATAAATTGAGTGTTCCACACTGTCGCACGAACCTATCTTTTTATTCATTTATTCCTAAAGCTACCAATGAATGGAATAATCTGCCGACCTCAATTGTTAACATAACCGATACATCTGCTTTTAGAACTACTATTGAAGAATAACTTTGTTAATCCGCACTTTCGAATTTTTTTATTGTTATACCCTGTTATCTGTACATGCTCTGTATTTCGTTCCACTCCCTTCTGTAATGCCTTCGGGTCTTGAAGATGTACAATAAATGAAATGAAATGAAATGTTATTTAGAACATTGAAAGGAATTAAGCGCGTATTTTACCACTATAACTAAAAGGGAATCAGTGTATTTATATTTAACAAAAGTGTGAGTGAGCAGGCGCATGCAGAAAAATGTAGGAATGACAGGAATTTTTGCTTTTACAGCGAAGCTGTATATGGCTGGGGTTCTCTGCATTTTCGTTATCCGTTAACGAAAACTATCATCATGAATGGCTCATACCCCCGTAAGCACTCATACCTCTTAAGCAAGCAGAAAATACAATTGCTTATAGCACCGTAAAGCAGAGGCGACAAGCAATTACTCAAGTGAAGCGAACAGTGCTTACATTCTTTCTAATCACGCATACAACATACTGAACAACATGACGAAAACTGTCATCACCAATGGCCTATACCAGCGTAAGCAGTGGCTCATACCTCTGAAAGCAAGCAAAACATGTAATGGCTCATAGCCCCGTGAGGTTCATCGCTACTCGCTTTGCGTGGATTGTCGTGTTGGTGGTTGTCGGTGATTTCAATGTTGATGTGTCAGGACCGAAAAGGGAGTGGTTTACGCGTTTCGTGTTGCATACATGTGTTTGCGATGTCACACCGATCTGGCCCAACCGAACACCCATCCAAAAAATCATTAATCACTGATGAAAACAAATAATGACCACCGATCGCTGGTCATTCACCTTCACAGAGTGAAATGGCTCATGATCTTTTATGGAAATCAGTTACAATTTGGTAACACAAGGAAGTACTATAAAGCTTCCCGCAAAATAAATGAGGATGTAAGCGTCAGTTTATTAAGTATAGCACGGGGGAAAAAAAGAAGCAAATTAATACAGCTTATGAAAATGCAACTTATTATCTTTTGCGCGTGAAGGAACAACGAGAAAAATATTGTTCCTTGCCATAACAGCTCATTAATTTTATATGTGCTGTCATCTTCCAAGTATCGGCGATGTACTTTTTTATGGCACCGTATTTTCACATGAACAGATTTACAAAAGAAAATGTAGATTTGCATGTTTCATGAATTATGGAAATTTATGTGCATGTTTAGGGCAGAAAAGGGAACGCGTGTGCGCGTTAACAAAGCCACAAATAAACCTGTGTACCGCTATATCTCGCCCGTGATGGAGCTCGGGCCTCGGCCATACCTTCGACGCGATGATCTATATAAAATCTCCGATTTACATTATGTTCTTTTCCGCAGAACTTTAGTATGAGCTAAATAAATGGCAAGTAAATAAAAAGAAGGTTATTCAGAAGGCTTGCACTGTGTTATACAGCATTAGTCCTACATCTGAACGCTGTGGCTATGGTCTTTTATTGCTGTACGATATATATATATATATATATATATATATATATATATATATATATATATATATATATATATATATATATATATATATATATATATATATATATATATATATATATATATATATATATATATATATATATATATATATATATATATATATATATATATATATATATATATATATATATATATATATATATATATATATATATATATATATATATATATCTGCTGACTGGTATATTGGGTGATGTCCTAGTAAGCAGAGCTTCAATATTGACAGCTGCTTTGTTTAGCATCGCTGTTGGCCAACAGTAAGCTGTTGGGCTAGTTGGTTTGACATGATTTTTGGAAAAGAGAGCGCAGAAGCGTTGCGAAAAAAAGGCGACCTGGACAGGAAAGACCATCACTTGCAACTAAGTATATATTCAGAGGCAAGCCACCAGGAACCTTATTGCGCATGCGCTCCCATCAAGAATTGGGAAAAAGATTCAAAATTGTTAAAATGAAAAATTGCCTAACAAAGATGCATACATTACTACATCAATGAGGACAGCTTCTGTGGGTGATAGCAACAACGGCACGTGCAAGTGGCCTGACAGAAATCACTAAAAAAAAAAAAAAAACCTCCGGGAGAGGGGGACAGAGGAGGAGGGCGTGGAAACTTCTGCCAAGGGCGATGAACGTAAATTCCTTGTCCATCAGATGCACTGACGGGACACTAATACAAAGGTTAGCGTGAGCGTGAATCTTACCAGTCTCGAGGATTTCCTTTTCGAGTGTGCCTTTGGATCTGCTTATAATCTCGGTTTTATGGAAAAGGGGTTTACAACCACAGTCCCCGCAATGCGTAGGAAGACGCACGGAGTTGTTCAGAGCCTCTACAGAGGAAGAATGTTCCCTTAGCCTGTCATTTAGACAGCACCCCGTCTGCCCAATGTAAACTTTCCCGCAGTCGAGTGGCATCTTATATATACATCGTCGGCGGCACAGGAGACAAGGCGTTTCGTGTGTTTCTTTTCACAGGTCTTGTTCTTCTTTTTGGCCGTTTACAAGCGCGCACAACCGAGAAACCTTGAGAGGATCTGTGAAGTCGAGATGAACGCTGTGTTGTTGCCCGAGCCTTTTTAGATTGTGCGAAATGGTGTGGACATATAGCATCACGACAAACTTATTTGGCCTCTGGCGTGGCATAGCATTGGGTGAAGCCTGGAGCTTCTTCAAAAGCGTATAACCCACTGCGGCTAGCACACTCGAAGGGAATCCCGAGGCTGTCAGACGAGACACTTGTAGGTCAAAACTATGACCAACCTTGTGTACACAAGACTTCGTCAGGGATGACTTGAGGCGCGAGGAAGCTATACTCCGATTTACCAGTTTGGTGTGAGAGGAGTCGAAAGGTAGAATGGCCTTCTTAGAACATGGCAAGTATTCTCAACGCAGTTGTTCGTCACAGTTAAAATAGAGCGCTAAATCTGAAAATTGGAGTGTGCGATTGTCAGGATGTTTCATTGTGGACGATAACGAGAGCGAGCATTGTTTGAAACGAAGTAACACTCGCTTAGCTACTGCACTGCTATTGTCATTATGTAGAACAGATAAAAAGAAAAGAAAACTGTCTAACTATCTACGAACTTTAAGAACAATGTTCTGGTTCAATTCTTGCTGAAGCAAACAGTCAAATTCGGCTAAGAAAATTTCACACAGAATTGGTGCCACACAAGATCCAATATACATACTTTTTTTTTATTGAAGTGAATGTTAGGAGCGGTTGGCGCCTTTATGCTGGCACCGGCTACTCCTTGTCACTTTGCAAATGAAACAAATTTGCGTAAAAAGGAAGAATAGCGACACAAAATATAACACTCAGTAGAACACTGGATAAATAAAAAATATACAATCCAACAGTACATGAGTCGCAAAGTTCTGTGCATTAGTTCAGTCCACGTACGCATATATGAAGTCAGATGTTTTGAACAGCCAAAACACACAACACATGTAATACACTGCAAGTACAGAACAGAATCGTACATATTGCGTAAAAGTTGCGATCATCACATCAACCAATTATGAACAACGAACAACGTTTAGGAGGAGGAGACAAAGGAGAGGAAAGACAGGGAGGTTAGCCAGTGTAAGTACCGGCTGGCTACCCTGTGCTGGGGAAAGGGCTAAAGGGAATAAAAGGAGAAAGAAGAAGAAGAGGAAAAAATGGAAAAAGAAAAAAAAGAAAATTAACAACGTTTATGTAACTCGTTTATGTAACTCATTTAGCGTATTGGGATCATCTGATACTTAATATTTTCCCAAAATGTTGGTGTCCTCTAAAAACTTTTTCAGAGCAAGAAGTGCTCTTTTTTGAAGGCCCGCAGTTGGCCATGGGCCAAGTATCTTTTTAAGAGTTAATCGTCTTCTGTCTAATATAAACAAATTAGCTTGCAGTATCGTTCTCTGTGTATCGTATTTCGTGCATTCGAGAAGAAGATGATGCACATCTTCGTCTGGATGGCCACAAGAACACTGCGGACTAGAGACACGTTTTATCCTGTACAAGAAGTGTTTCGTAAATGTAGTACCAAGACGCATCCGGGGTACCAATGTTTCAAGTTTTCTGTTGTCTCTTAGAGTTTCCGGCATTGATAAGTTTACACATGGGTCTATAGAGTATAACTCCGAGTTTTTAGTTTGCTGGTCAAACCAGGTAGTTTTGCTGAGACGACAAGATATCTGTCTCAAAAAAATTAAATTATGGGGTTTTACGTGCCAAAAACCACTTTCTGATTATGAGGCACGCCGTAGTGGAGGACTCCGGAAATTTCGACCACCTGGGGTTCTTTAACGCGCACCTAAATCTAAGTACACGGGTGTTTTCGCATTTCGCCCCCATCGAAATGCGGCCGCCGTGGCCTGAGATATCTGTCTCAGGATCAGACGGACTTGACTACGCAATAGGGGAAGATTGGTTGTCTTTGCGTTATTGTGCGCTCGATTCGCAGCTGCGTCCGCTGCAGTATTACCAGGAATATTGCAGTGCCCAGGTATCCACTGAAATGCAATTACGTGGTTTATTGCGCTTGCTTTTGTAAGTTCTTTGAGCGTCTCATACAATAGTGAAGTGTTCAAAGAATTTTTCTTACTGCTCTGTAGTAATGTGAGAGTGGCTTGCGAATCGCTAAAGAAAACCCATTTTTGCGAATGTTCTAATGTTTTCTTTCCTATATGCGAATCTTACTGTCAAAGTTAACAATGGTAGAGGTGAGCTAGCAGCTGAAAAGCTCAAGAAAACCTTCTGATGGGATAAGGCAGTCGCTCCGAAAGGCAGAACACCGTATAAATCAACTGCTTCCCGGACTGTTACAAAGACTTCATCATGCGGCACAGAATAAAGTAACTCCTTAATGTCCACAGACGCTGAAAAGTTCGCCCCCAGTACTCCCATCCTCAAAGTCTGCACGAGATTGTCCGAATGCTTCAGCACAAATGGGTCCTCTGGTGCGAGCGCTTTGAGGTGGCGTTGAAGAAAAACACTGGCGTTGCGCTGCCAAATGTCTCTTCCTGTTACTATGGCTCGAGAGAGGCATAGCGTCTTGCGGGTTTCTGCGGCAAAGAATACGCTGAGGCCGTCGCCTTCGCAATTCTTTACCAGCTTGCCCAGTGCGTCCATTTTCAAGTCATTCAGAAGAGTGATCGCCCTGACCTTGACTTTCGCAGGTGTGGCGTCCACTTCTTTGAAGTTTTTTCTTATAGCCGCAGTAGGCCTTCTCCTTGAACATGGGCGTCGGGAGAACAACGAAGGCTCCTTCCTTGTGACTCTTTCTTTCTAGGCTGTGCGCCCTTGCAAATGGCCAAAAAGAAGAACAAGACCTGTGAAAAGAAACACACGATACCCCTGGTCTCCTGTGCCGCCGAAGATGTATATATAACATACCATTCGACTGCGGGAAAGCTTACATTGGGCAGACGGGGCGCTGTCTAAATGACAGGCTGAGAACATTGTTCATCTTTAGAGGCCCTGAGCAATTCCCAGCACCTTCCTGCGTACTACAATTATTGTGGCTGTAAACCTCTCTTCCATAAAACCGAGTTTATAAGCAGATCCAAAGGCAGGCTCGAAAGGGAAATCCTCAATTCTGATCACATTCACGCTCACGCTAACCTTTGTATTAGTGCCCCGTCAGCGCATCTGATAGACAAGGAATTGACGTTCCTCGCCTTTGGCTAAAGTTTCTACGCCCCCCTCCTCTGTCCCCTTCTCCCCGAAGGTTCTTTTTTTTTTTGAATGATTTCTGTGAGGCCACTTCCACGTGCCGTTGTTGCTATCACCTACACAAACTGTCATCATTGATTTAGTGATGTATTATGCCCCGTTGTTAGGGTATATTTTAATTTAAGAATTGTAATTTTTTTTCACAATTCTATATGGCAGGGCATGCTCAATAACGTTCCTGGTGGTTTCTCTCTGAATATACAATTTGTTGCAAGTGAGCATCTTTCCTGTCCCGGTCTCCTTTTTTTCTACAACGCTTCTGCGCTCCGCTTTGCAAAAATCAATGATTGTCGGTCGATTTGAAGTCACAGGCACGAGCGAAGCGCTTTGCGAGTTGAGGCCTTTAATTAGTTGTTGCTTATACACAAGGCTGCAATCTTCTGGAAATGCAAAACGCGTAACGGACGCTGCTCAATGCGATTGAGAATCAGAGAAAAAAAAAGAATTTAACTGGCAACAAAGCCATTAACAGACGCACATACTCTCCATCCATTTCGTAAACACACACGCAGAAAAGGAAAAAAAGAAAGAAAGGTTGGCGCCCCGGAAGCGGCGTGAAACCCGAAGCATGCGGTCAAAAAGAAATACAGCGAGGGTTGAGGCGACACATCGAAGGCGAGAACATTATTGTTCTCGCCTTCGGCGCGGCGTTGCTGGAGGCGAGTAAAGAACCGTTTTGCGATGGAACGTGCGGCGAGGAAAAAAGCCGCCGAACGGAAAGGGGAGATTCTTGCGGTGGGCTTTGCCACGACGACCGGCTGCTTGGATGGGTGCACGAGAGCTGCATGGGCTCGCTGCAAATAGCGTGACGCATTCCTCCGCATGGAGCACATTTACATTCCGAGAGCGAGACAAGGAAAGGTGGCCACGCGAGGGAACGCTGCACGGCGTGGCGGAAGAGAATCTTTGGCATCCGGGCAGCGGGCGTCGCGATCATTTCGGTCTCTCTGGCTATCGCGCGCCTGCGAGGGCCTCGGATATGGAGCGAGTGAGAAATGCGTTTGTCCTTCACCTTGGAGTCCTGCCTGCGAAGGATGTTTTGCGCGATACTTTCTCGGAAAAAAACAAAGTTGTTTCCCTCTCGATAGAAGCACGCGAGGAAAAAAGCAGGAAAGCCTTGCTATTTTTTCATTCGAGTGATATTGAATTCCATATTACAAGACAAAACGTTGCACGGGTCAGAACTACTTCCATCCATTTTGGAAGAAAAAGAAAAGCGACGTTTCGAAACCTAGCGAATTCTTCGTCAGGAGCGAAACACGATGAAAGTGGTGACGCATGTTTTATATGATTGCCAAGACAAAAACTTTAAAGGAGGAGTAAACAGTAAGACGACATGGAAGGATCTCAACTTCAAGAAGAAAAAAAATGAAACAGAAACTAGTGCAATGTTAAATTTAGACATTTCGACATAATAACTATAATTATTGCTTCAGCAGAACTTGTGCAAATGCATGATCCATATTGGAGCCGCAGTATATGTACAAAATAAATTTTGTTTGGCGGACGCATGCGGATTATACATTTCATATAGGTATGATACGACGAAACAACTGACGTAAAGAACGTTGAAGTATGCTCTTGACGCGTTATATTCTATTAAAATGTTGCAGGCCACCGTTATCCGAAACACAGGTAATAGTAGACATTATCTAAACAGCACATTATTCCGAACGTCAGGATCTCTACGTTGCCTTGACTCCATTTCAGAGCACATTTGAAAGTGAAAGCGTGCCACAGAGTTTTTATGTTATATGTATGTACGCGGTGTTAAGTCGTGGCGTTTCAGTTTAGCCAGGTTTTCAGCAGGCTGATACCTGTAGCCCTGTGCGTTAAATCCCGTATCCCGCAATGTAAGTAGCATGCAACAGGCTACCGTAGCTAATGGCGTGGCTGCTATGAGTGAATCGAAGCGCATGAAAAAAAAAAAAATATTACGCCTGATATTTGTACACATGCTTACGGCAGCGCACTCGCTAGCAATTATTTGATAGATTGCTCTGTCCGATTGTATGCACCTTAGACTGTGTTATATAATTACCCTATTTGACTTCTACAACTCAAAGAAATTAACGTGACAGCAGAAGATATGATTTAGAGCTCTTTCAATTTTGACAAGTATGCGCCTCGTAGACCAGTATTCTTTGATAATAAAATTAAAGCTTTTTAAAGTTATGATAAGAATAGCTTCAATTTCTCTCCCCATTTTCAAGCCTTGAATTATGCTGACCGCTTATTGATTGTCCCCGTCCAAACAGCGCGAAATAGGCAGCATAGCAGACAGTAACCGACGCCTAAAAGGATACGGAGTTTCAAATCGAAACATCAGCAGAAATCAGTGCCTGCTATAGCGAAATGTTTGCTTGTATACTTGTGTACGTTTACACGATAGATAGATGCAAGCATCGATAAGCAGAGAGGCTGCGAGAGAGATAAAGACAAGAAGAAGCAGGCAGAAATTTCACTTAATCTTTATTAGGTAGCATTGCCACTGCTGTACAAAGCGAAATACCCCATTTATCGCTCGTAAGTATTCCACTGACTCCACTAGGCCATGCGATGTCTTTCCGACGTAAGGAAATTAACTATGGCAGTCGGGTGACCGTGTTGCGGTAACGATGCCACCTAACAAGTGTCGTTTTCACGCCCTAACCCATTCCGCACAGATGACGCATCAGCGGCGAAAAGTGAGTTTGGAGAAACTTATGGGAGCACACTTCGAGAAGTTTGAATTGGTAGATCTAGTGAGTCTCTGTAGAATGTACCGCTTCAAAGTCTGGCCAATGGTGCTAGACTCGGAGGTGGAGAGCTTGGGATTGTATGGGCGGGCCCTGGTTTGGGCACGGAACAGTGTAGTGTCAAAGCCAGCAGGTCAAGCCTTACAAACAAATCTATGCCCCCCCCCCCCTTTCACTCTCCCGCCTATTCACAGAGTGCCTCTCATCCGACGCTGAGGGGAAGGAAGCCGGTTGGCCTTCGGAGGCACCAGGGGGCGGGCGGGGCCTGCAAGACGAGCGCATTCGTGAGAGGCGGCGTGCAGGACGCTCTTCCTGAAAGCCCTTTTATCGCGGGATGCCAGGAATGGAGGCAGCAGGATGTATAGGGGCAGCAGGAAGCGCCGGGCTGTGGCTGCTTGCGTTGCTTCCGTGCTTCGAAACAAAGCCAGTCTTGAGGAAAACACGCGCGCGCTGGAAAGAGCGAAAACATGTCGTCCGCTCGCAAACTCGAGACGTGACCGGAGCGCACAAGACGGCAAAGCCATGCGCGGGGAACGAGGCGACCCTCTTGCTGTCTGCCACCAGCGTCTTTATTTGTTAGTGCTGGACTCTGTTGTCTGCGGTCTTTGGCTTCGCTGAGCAGCAAAATCGTCATAAAAGGCGTGGCAGTCATTACGTTGGGGCTGAAAGCAAATTGGCAACTGATCGGCGTAAACACAGTTGGCCATTCTGGGCAGCAAGGTGGGACAGAACGAAGACCGGTGACGTTTCTGCTCTTACGGAAGAAAATATGCTCCCAAGGAACCAAGTGCAAGTTTAATAGTGAAATCACAACAATTCCAAAGTTAACGTCGTTAAATAAACACTGACTAAAGTTTCTAGCCACTGAGCAGAGGTCCTCTCCCAAGCTTCTGCTCTATGCGTACGCCACTCATGCTTGCTGCTGATGCACGTAAGTGGCACAAGTTATGGTAACAGGCTGTGTCTTTTGTACGGCCCTCGTCAGACTTAATCCGAACAATGAGAACGCATTTCTAGCGGCTTAACTTCAACAAACATGGGCTATAAGGAGGAAACGTCAAATTCGTTGAAAGGCAGACGCATTAATCTAAGACATTAAACTCACCAGCGTCCCCCGCAAAAGAATCAAGAAGGCGCTTAAGGCGCGTTTGGGTTGAGCTTGACAGAATGTTTACTTATTTCGGTAATTTCGTCCGTAAGGCTATTTAGCTAAGAGACGACTAAACCAGCGCTGAAGAAAGCCCATGTCATCGTTAGCGCTAGGCCAGTCAAAAGAAAGGGATGTCCGAGAAAAGTACGGTAATGGTAACAAACCTTTTGATACAATTATGTCGAGAAGCGTACAAGCCACAAGAAGGTATCAGATTAAAAGTTTCATGTAGAAATAAAAAGAAAACACGACGCCGAACATGACATAAATTATGTTAATTTTTTTTTATAGCGGTATTAAAGGGGCAGTTCAAGGGAAGGCGGGAAATATTAAGATGGCCATTATGATTAGCAGGTTGCGATGTCGTTCAGAACAGAACATGTTCCAAAGGCTATCGCATGAGCGGGGAAAACTAACACTTAACTTCAGTTCCCTTAATTCTACAATATATACAACTGCGGCTCTGACAGTATCGGGTGCCGTCACTAATTTCCAAGCAGCTTTGGTGTTTTGGGTCTCTAGAGCTGATTTCCACAAAAACTTAGTTTTTTTGTTTTATTTTCGAATTAAATTTACATTACTGTTAGGGAAAAGACTAAAGAGCGTCAAGTGAACGTTGCCGCAATGTAAAGTATCATGGAAAGCTCGGGCGCAAACTTGACTTTGGCTTTGAAATAGTGTACTAGAACAAAGAAACAATCCTTGCGGGAAAAAAAATATTATAGCGAAGCTGTTTTAAGGGCTACTTTCCCCGGGATCATGTCCGTGTGTTAACACAAATCTATCATTATCATCAGGATTGCCTTCCGCGTCATGGTCTTCTTCCACAGCTGGCTCGTTGGCGCCCCTCGGCGCTACCGCGAGAACGCGCTCGTGCCAGTGCTCCCGCGTTCGTCTTCACCAGCAATTAATGAATGAATTAATTAAGTTGTAAACATAGCGATGTGACCAACTTTACAGCGAAGCTGTTAAGGGCTAGGTCCCCCAGGGTCGTGTCCGTGTGTAGACACAAAACTCTCCATACGTAAGCCTATCCCGTAGATAGTGCAATGCCGGGCCGACCCGCAGCGGAGGTGCAGTTCGCCATTAAGGGGCCCACATACACAGCTTCGCTGGTCATCCTTCTTCATAGAGTGGAAGGGCACTGAGTTTTTCCACGTGGTATTTTACATAACAGTCACTTACAGTCTAGCTTAACCTGAAATACGTAGGGGTCATTGCTAATAACACTGAATTATGCGGGAGATTATTGCACTCGCACAAAATGTTGATAAGGAATGCTCCGAATAGCCTTTGATGAAAGCCAAACTTCATCGATGGACCGCACCTCTACATATGGCTCCAGGAGGTGTAATGCATAATTATTTACTCATCGGCTAGGGCAAAGTGCTCTCTCATGCAAACGTAGTCATGCCGGCGATGAAGCGATTCGGCGTTTGCATGCATTGGGTGGATCAGAAATATTTGACTAATAAATCAATGCACGTGGGGTGCAATTACCATCGGTTCCCTGTGGCTCTTAAACCGGCTCTCATTATTTATTTAAAACTCGAACTCGAAACCTCCCAAGGAGGTAAATAAGAAAGCGGTGACAGATAGACGAGAAGCCGTCTTGCCCATGGAGTATTATTGCTCGATAACGGATCGTCAGCCAGGGAAACGTACAATGCGTACTTTTCTCACAAAATATTTGTGTACCCTCGTGGAACATCGCTCAAGCTGACAAAGTGGAAGTAATTGGCATTGAAAGCAGATGCCCTGCTAGCCAGCTTCGCAACCGAACGATAACATCATTTTTTGCTGAAAGTTAGACAAAGCACATCCCTGATGTCTGTCCATGTAATCGAATCTTTCTAACTTATAGAGAATGGTGCATTGAAACACAACACATGGCAGTTCTTTTTACTTACAGATAAAGAGATGTCAATGGTTTGCGGGTGTGATCTTCTTACTCAGCAGCTGTAATGAAATAGGCTGTAATTTTATGGAATAAAGGAGACATGGCTGGGAGAGGCCTTCGTCCTGCAGTGAACACAAAAGTGCGCTGATGACGTTTTACAACATCCAAAATTCGCCCGGAATTTTAACGCACTGTTGCTCTTGAGCCGCAGTTCGCTTCCTACTGCGGGGCCACATTCGCATGCATGTTTACAGAACGATGTCTGTTGCTGCCTGGATACTCATTGTCCTCGTATGTGTCGTGAGTGCTCCGAACAAAGTGCACAAGTGTCTCAAGGTTAACGAGTTGAATTGATTTGATACGAAACCAGGAAGAATGTTGAACCGTTATGTACTTCATGTACATAACTGCACATACCTGTGTAGTATTCTGACGTGCACTAGAACGTGTATTCTGATGAAGCTGATAAATTTATGGAAACGTTGGCGATGGACATTGTGGTGATGTTAATTGATTAGCCTTGACTTCTGTGAGGAGCCACATGGGCTATGAAAGACATTGTAATTAGGGGCTCTAGGCCCTGACGTCACCAATGTATGATTTATTGGTGGTCTTCAAAATTAAAGTGGATACGCCTTTGTGCAATTCGCCTCTGTCGAAATGCGGCCACCTGAACCTGCAAAACAAATTCTTGGCCTGGTGCGAGGCATCATTGTGTTTTATCAGCTGGGGAGAAGCCAAGCAGAAGCGATGAACGCTGATACAATGTCAAAGTGTGATAGGCAACGAAACTTGCGCGGGCGGATGTTACGTAGTGAAATTTTCTGTCATAATTTGGGAGTGTCGGTAGGCACGGCTTCTTGTAGCATTTATCTTTTAGGGCTGTTTTGATAGCTCTTCCTGTCCGGCCACAGTGGCGTAGCCAGAAATATCGTTCGGTGGGGGGGGAGATGGGCTCACGTTGCAGCTCGGCCTCCACCTTATAGAATTTGTAGAGGGACCAAATACATGAATAATAACAGCATTACCATTGCCAGAGATGCTGCAAATGAATTCTCGAACACTGCACACTGTGAGGACAAGTAAAATATGTGTTTTTGCATAAAAGAATACACTCTTATGTCTCAACAATTGTGCCCGAAATAACCGATATGAATGCTTCTATGCATTTTGTCTATTTAATAGGTAAACAAACTATCGCACGAACTTTACAAATATATCAGTTCGAAACCAGCAAAGCAATACATTCCACTGATATGAAAAATGTACAGGCAATAAAATGAACTAGTTGAGGACAACTTTTTTAATGAAACTTTGTCATTAAAGAACCTTGTTTATATTTTTGTACATATGCGATGGCCAGGGAAAAATCTCAATGACGCTGTCTTTTGTTCCAATTACTGCGCAGGTACATACGCGCAAATACAATACGCGACCGGTCATCGCTGGCGTATTGTGAGTAATCGCATCGAAATTATAGTCGTTACAGAGAGCACATATAAAAAGCAGTTCTGCAAAATATAGATTACAAATGCGAAGATACAATGGAATAAACAAATGCGAAGATACAGCTTGATAAAGGGCAGAAAGGTGTCACTGGAAACAAACTTCACTGCACGTATAACGAAACCACGCAACAAGATATTTAAATATTCGTATAAGCCTCCAATAAATCTACGTATCTAAGAAAAAGTCACTGTATATAATGCATCTGTAATGAAGAAAGGAAGGGAATGACATACCGATCATCATCAAGAGCGGAGGGCTCGAGACCGGCGCTCGAACACCACCATCTTGTTCTCCGTGCTCACTGTTCCGAGCTACCGCCCGTTTGTTGGACTCGCTCAATAAACTTCCTTACACATCGAACAAGGCAAATAAACATGTTGCGAAATCACAGATCACAGAATCCTAACGCCGTTCCCCCCTTCCCTCCACTGCCCCTGATGTATCGCGCGCGACGAAAGGCGGCGCGCTTCCTCCCCGCTTTTCTTCCTTGCGCACACAAGACTGAGCCACCATCGTCGGCTCAGCTATGCCCCCCCCTCCCCCCTTACGATTTCACTCGCACATACAGCACGCGGGGCGCGGTCATGATGTTATCGCATAGGACTTTATACGGAACATGAGGGCGACGGCGACGGAAGGGATGTGCCTGGAGTGTCCATATAACAGCTATTGCAATAATATATTAAGAGTATCCAGCACATGAAGCGTCCAATGGGCCGTTACTTTCCGCAAAAAAGTAACAAAATCGAACTTTCACCATGCGACAATTTTCTGCGCCGCAACAGTGGGCGCTATAACGTAAGACTATTCCAAACTTTTCTATTCCATTTCAGCAATCGGCCCTCCGCGATTGATCAAAACTTTTTTCGGACCACTCCCACTTCACCTGTCTATCACGCGACGTCACAAAACCCGCGATAGCTTCCCATCTGACATGACGTGTACAGGCTGATTATGCATGATTTGACCGAAAAAAAAAGTTATTTATGATTCGACGCCTTTTTGCCATTATCCCTCGGCTATTGCTAAAAAGTTTTCGGGCTGCACCCACTTCACCTGCCTGTCACACGACGTCACAAAACAGAAAAAAAGCCACTGCGTCAAAGTGACGTGTACGCGTTAAAGATGCATTAATACGCCGAAAAAAACTGAATTTTCTTCTGAATAGCCGCCGGTTGCCCCGTTCCGAAAGGAATAAAAAATGGCCGCCGCCGATCGTTCAGACACTAGCTACTCGCACCTGCCGGAGAGCATGGGTTTATTTGCCTACAATAAATCTTATTGCGTGGCCGTTTAACGTTTTCGAGCACTTCCGGCACGTTTACGACCTCGCTCTGCCAAGTCTTCTTTGCTGAGGATCCGTTTTAGCGGCATTCCTAACCTTCCGTTGCATGTCGCCGCGATTTTCGACCAGCCACCTCCAGCTAAGTAAGGGAAAGCGGACCAATCGCAGACGCCGGCACCACCCTCTTCATCCGGTTGTCAATTTTCAGTGTGGTGGCTCGGCCCCATCGAATCCCTCTCCACTTAAGCGTGCTCCTCTCCTCTTGTCAGCCAATTAGATAACATAAGCCGCTCAGTCTAGGCAATGTTATTCGTTTTTCAAACGAACAAAAGTGACCTCCTACGAACGAGGAGAGCGTTTGATTGGTCTGTAGACAACTTTGCGGGTGACCGCCCGATGCTGGCGTCCGCGGTTAAGCAAATTTGACGTCAAGAGATTGGAATAAAAACATATTGGAATAGTTTTACGTCATAGGGCCCAATGTCTTTCTTTTCTGGGGTGGGGGCACCGAAATGAAAGAACGCAGAGGAAAGCATGTTGGCCGCAATCGAATGCCTACGTTGGGCACCTAATGTGGCTACCGAAGGAATATCAAAGAAAGCGTCAGGCGCTTGGTCCGCAGAGAACCATACGCATGCTGCTCGGTATCCTACACAGGCGTGACAAGACTTTCCGCAGACGTCGCGCTCAAGCGAACGCGTTGCAATCCATCGAGTCCCCGCAGTGATGGCGTCGAGCGACCATTGTTTCTTTTTCTCGTCTGCTAGTCCGAAAACGTCCAAAACTCTGCCAGGCCAAAATACACTCGGCCAGAGAAAAACGAACGCGCACCGAAGTGCGCCGCGCTGTGGTCGGGGTAACACGAGAAAACCTCATGCGCTCCGGTTGGCTCTGGCAGCCCTCGAGTAGCGAGAACAATGAAATTGAAGAGCCTCTATGTCTCCTCACGAATAAAAGTCATAGTAGAAAAAATAAATTAGAACGTAGCTACCTTTGCTGGCTTTAGTGTCTTAACATCGATGCTTTGGCGCAGGTTGAAAAAAAATGTTGATATTCTTTTCTGTGACATGACGGCACCACAACACACAACACTTCGTCTCATCGGACCTCGCTGCGTGCTTTGTAAACGTGTCTGATAGTGTGTTTATTTGGCTATTGTCGTTGTGGCCCGCTGTGCGACTTTAGAAAAGTCAGGGCACCTTTGGCGTCAAATGTTTATAACAACATTAAACCCACAAAGTTCTGGAATCGAAAGCCTAAAGCACTACTTTTGAAATGTCAATGCACCTTTCGCATCCGAAGTTTATGAGAACTTTATACCCATAAATATTCGGAATTGAAATCCGTGTGCTCTGTAGATTCCGTGGCCTCGCGGAGATGCCACGATGAGCCCTCACGCCATCAGACCGCCCTTGAAATTTTGTGCTCGGATGGGGCTCTTCCCGTTATATGACTCCAGGTGCATGGGCGTTGCCACGATATCCAGCCCGAGTTTGCAATGTTCGCAATGTTCACGCTGAAGCTTCTTTTCAAGCACGAAAAAAAAAAAAATAGAATCATTCTGGGCCAAATCCAGAATGATTTCCGGCGCCGGAGGTTTTTGGTCGGCGGTGCATGACAGCGCAAAAACTTTTCGGGGGGAGGGGAGGGGCTGAAGCCCCGTATACCCCTCCCCCTCTCCCCTTCCTACGCCTCTACTCGACAGGGATCCCATGCGAAGGGAGCGCTCGTTTCGCCGTAGGTTGGCGTTTGGCGACATCGTCAACCAGCCGCTTAGACGGTACTGGCTGCCCGGGGAGCTGATATTGAGCCTACGCACGGCATTAGAACCGCACTTGCATGATGTAACATGGTTGTCATGGCGCATTTTGAGGACGTTACACAGAAATAATGCAAATAGGACAGACGCAGTCGTGCCTGCAACCGTGTGCAGCTCAATCACGTACCATGTCGATCAACATACAGGTGCTGGTCGCCTTCCATTGTTGCCTTATGAACATATACTATGCAGATTTCCCTTTTTTCCTTTCCGTATCAAAATCAGTATCGCAATAAAGACATTTAGTCGCTTTGTAGTACAGATGGTGGTGGTGATGATATCGTTACAGGCGGGGTTAGCCTGGCAGACCTGGCCGGCAATTTCTCCACCTGAGCGCCTTCTACTGCCCCAAGGATGCCACCATGTGTCCATCGATCCTGTGTCTCGCAGAAATGTGAGAAGAATGCGTGATACTTGCACTGCTGTTCTTTTGACGGTGGTGCGGTGAACGAAATTAATCAGAGCCTCTTCGAAACCATTCTCTCGCAAGAATCTTAAAAGCGCTTTCGATACGTAACACTAGACGCACGGGCGTCGTTGGTCCACGATCAATAGTATATCGTACGTCGTGTCTATGGTCCAAGTCTCACAGCTCAAGCGTGATACGTGACGTAAGTTCAGACCATCCGCAGGGCGCTTCTGTTGAATATGAATTAAGATGGTTGCTAGAGCAGCTTAACTGCACTTTCTCTTCCATGCACTGAGAGTTTGTGCAAGTCACCCCTGGTGGCCTTCCTTGCTTTTAATACGAAAGCATTATATGTCCCATGAGGCAGAAAAACCGGCGTTGTCCGCAACTAGCGGTAACAGAGATCATCGTCATCAGTGACGCCATCAGCGTCTTGTATGATGCCAGTAATACCGAAATACAGTCAGAACAAGTTAAAGTAAGGTCACTTAAGGTGTAGCAAAGCGAATGAAGGTGAATTAAAGTAAAATAAGGTGGAATAAAGTGGATTAACATGGATTAAAGTGAGTTAAGGTGAATTAAAGTGCAATAATGTGGTATAAGGTTGGCACAAATCAGAGTAAGGTGGATAAAGCTAGAGTTCCGAAGGACACATGACAATATATGACGTCACGTATCACGGACGTAACCAATGAATTAGAGAAGTGAATATGCTTCTGCATCCAGGTCACGTAAGGATACCCTAGTGACCATAAATGTTACACTTTCGCCACAAAGGATTCATAGTGCGTGCCGATTCAAAGGCATTTGTTACCTCGCACCTGAATGCATTCTGACTGCCTTAGCGTTGCTGATATCCGGAGAAGTGCGACGACGAAAACCGCTTCCGACGCTGTGTTTATAATTAGAAACTAATACGCATTTCCTAGTCTGAGTCTAGCAGTGCTATTGGAGGAATTAGAGGGCAGTAAATGGGATATAATAGGGCTTAGTGAAGTTCGGAGGCCAAAAGAAGCATATACAGTGCTAAAAAGCGGGCACGTCCTGTGCTACCGGGGCTTAGCGGAGAGAAGAGAACTAGGAGTCGGATTCCTGATTAATAAAAATATAGCTGGTAACATACAGGAATTCTATAGCATTAACGAGAGGGTGGCAGGTTTTGTTGTGAAACTTAATAAAAGGTACAAAATGAAGATTGTACAGGTCTACGCCCCTACATCCAGTCATGATGATCAGGAAGTCGAAAGCTTCTATGAAGACGTGGAATCGGCGATGGGTAGAATGAAAACTAAATACACTATACTAATGGGCGACTTTAATGCAAAGGTAGGCAAGAAGCAGGCTGGAGACAAGGCAGTGGGGGAATATGGCATAGGCACTAGGAATAGCAGGGGAGAGTTATTAGTAGAGTTTGCGGAACAGAATAATATGAGGATAATGAATACCTTCTTCCGCAAGCGGGATAGCCGAAAGTGGACATGGAGGAGCCCGAACGGCGAGACTAGAAATGAAATAGACTTCATACTCTGCGCTAACCCTGGCATCATACAAGATGTAGACGTGCTAGGCAAGGTGCGCTGCAGGGACCACAGGATGGTAAGAACTCGAATTAGCCTAGACCTGAGGAGGGAACGGAAGAAACTGGTACATAAGAAGCCGAATAATGAGTTAGCGGTAAGAGGGACAATAGAGGAATTCCAGATCAAGCTACAGAACAGGTATTCGGCTTTAACTCAGGAAGAGGACCTTAGTGTTGAAGCAATGAACGACAATCTTGTGGGCATCATTAAGGAGTGTGCAATGGAAGTCGGTGGTAACTCCGTTAGGCAGGATACCAGCAAACTATCGCAGGAGACGAAAGATCTGATCAAGAAACGCCAATGTATGAAAGCCTCTAACCCTACAGCTAGAATAGAACTGGCAGAACTTTCGAAGTTAATCAACAAGCGTAAGACAGCTGACATAAGGAAGTATAATAGCGATAGAATTGAACATGCTCTCAGGAACGGAGGAAGCCTAAAAACAGTGAAGAAGAAACTAGGAATTGGCAAGAATCACACGTGCGCATTAAGAGACAAAGCTGGCAATATCATTACTAATATGGATGAGATAGTTCAAGTGGCTGAGGAGTTCTATAGAAATTTATACAGTACTAGTGGCACCCACGACGATAATGGAAGAGAAAATAGTCTAGAGGAATTCGAAATCCCAAAGGTAACGCCGGAAGAAGTGAAGAAAGCCTTGGGAGATATGCAAAGGGGGAAGGCAGCTGGGGAGGATCAGGTAACAGCAGATTTGTTGAAGGATGGTGGACAGATTGTTTTAGAGAAACTGGCCACCCTGTATACGCAATGCCTCATGACCTCGAGCGTACCGGAATCTTGGAAGAACGCTAACATAATCCTAATCCATAAGAAAGGGGACGCCAAAGACTTGAAAAATTACAGACCGATCAGCTTACTGTCCGTTGCCTACAAACTATTTACTAAGGTAATCGCAAATAGAATCAGGAACACCTTAGACTTCTGTCAAGCAAAGGACCAGGCAGGATTCCGTAAAGGCTACTCAACGATAGACCTTATTCACACGATCAATCAGGTGATAGAGAAAAGTGCGGAATATAACCAACCTTTATATATAGCTTTCATTGATTACGAGAAAGCGTTTGATTCTGTCGAAACCTCAGCAGTCATGGAGGCATTACGGAATCAGGGTGTAGATGAGCCGTATGTAAAAATACTGAAAGATATCTATAGCGGCTCCACAGCCACCGTAGTCCTCCATAAAGCAAGCAATAAATAAAGAAAGGTGTCAGGCAGGGAGATACGATCTCTCCAATGCTATTCACAGCGTGTTTACAGGAGGTATTCAGAGACCTGGATTGGGAAGAATTGGGGATAAAAGTTAATGGAGAATACCTTAGTAACTTGCGATTCGCTGATGATATCGCCTTGCTTAGTAACTCAGGGGACCAATTGCAATGCATGCTCACTGACCTGGAGAGGCAAAGCAGAAGAGCGGGTTTAAAAATTATTCTGCAGAAAACTAAAGTAATGTTTAACAGCCTCGGAAGAGAGCAGCAATTTACATTAGGCAGCGAGGCACTGGAAGTCGTAAGGGAATACATCTACTTAGGGCAGGTAGTGACGGCGGATCCGGATCATGAGACGGAAATAATCAGAAGAATAAGAATGGGCTGGGGTGCGTTTGGCAGGCATTCTCAGATCATGAACAGCAGGTTGCCATTGTCCCTCAAGAGAAAAGTATATAATAGCTGTGGCTTACCAGTACTCACCTACGGGGCAGAAACCTGGAGGCTTACGAAAAGGGTTCTACTCAAATTGAGGACGACGCAACGAGCTATGGAAAGAAGAATGATAGGTCTAACGTTAAGGGATAAGAAAAGAGCAGATTGGGTGAGGGAACCCAAGACGTCCTACTACAAATTAAGGAGGGGGTTCTAAGCAACATCCCCTACAACGGAGAAAACATAATAATGGCACTCGATGTCAAAGGAGCATTCGACAACGTCAGCCACGCGGCCATCCTCAAGGGACTGGACGATCTCAATAGCGGACGAAGAATCCACGGCTACGTGACAGCGTTCCTATCAAACAGAACAGCCACGGTGGGGTTAGGAGACCTGCGGACAGACAAGTTCCACACGCCTAACAAAGGAACCCCGCAGGGATCCGTGATCTCACCGATCCTTTTCAACATTGCAATGATTGGGATAGCACGGAAGCTGGAAGAGATCAACGGCATACATCACGCCATTTATGCCGACGATATCACCATCTGGACTAACCAAGGCTCGCTCAGCCAAAAAGAAGAACGACTACAAGCCGCAGCAACATGCGTGGAAGAATGTGTTCGGGAAAGAGGCCTCGCCTGCTCGACGGAGAAGTCAGAGCTCCTGCGAGTCAGAAGAGGAAAACGCTCGGAAGAACAAATCAGCGTCACCCTAGAAGGACAAAAAATACCAGAAAAAGAAGCCATCAGGATTCTGGGAATGTGGGTGCAGAGCAATCAACGCTGCACACACACCATAAACCTACTCAAGCAAGCGACGGCACAGGTGGCACGTATGATCACCCGCGTCTCGCAAAAAAGAAGTGGCATGAAGGAGGAAGATACAGTCAAGTTGGTTAAGAGCCTCATAATCAGCCGGATTACGTACGCCCTCCCATATTACAACACAAACAAAGGCGAACGGGACCAGGCCGACGCCATCATAAGGAAAGCGTTCAAAACAGCGCTTCACCTGCCGGCCAACACCTCGACAGAGAAGCTGCTGGCCCTCGGACTCCACAACACGTTCGAGGAGCTCAAAGAAGCACAATTAGGGTCGCAGCTACTCAGACTCCAGCAGACTACCACGGGCAGAGAGCTCCTAAAAAAACTGGGGCATAAAGAAATTGAAAGGGAAGAACAAAGAACGGCAAACCTACCCGATGAGTATCGCAGTACCATCAAGGTAGGGTCCCTGCCAAGAAACATGGACCCGAATTTACACACAGCCAGGCGGAACGCTAGGGCAAAGTATGTAGAAAAATACCTAGCAACCAAGGCGAACACGGTATACACGGACGCCGCGGTATATCCTCGAGAACGAAGGGAAAAAGAACAAAGAGTCGTCGCGGCAGTAATAGGCTCGGACTATAGGGAAATCGCTTGCGCGTCGGCACGGGATTGTACGGTAACCGAGGGAGAGGAAATGGCTGTTGCTCTAGCAGCTGTGGAGGGCTACCGCACAAATAGATCCCTTATAATTCTAACAGACTCCAAGGAAGCATGCCGAAACTACATTAACGGCAGAATCGGTCTAAAAGCGCTCCAAATCTTCCTCCGCGCAGGCCAACAGAATAAACCCATTAGACACACCATCTTTTGGGTACCGGGGCACACTGAGATTGAGGGCAACCAAAGGGTAGATAGGATCGCTCGCGAGCATACAAACCGAGCGGACCTAAACAGAGATCCTGAGGACTTCATGACAGTGATCCCAACGTACTCTGACTTACTAAATTACCATAGAGGGACGAGGATCAGATATCCCCCGCCTCACAATACACTCACTCAAGAACAGGCAGTTTACTGGCGAAAGCTGCAGACAGGAACTTTCCCAAATTTACATAAACTATACAAAATGTTCCCAGGTCAATACAGGGACACATGCCCGTGGTGTGGCGCAATACCCACACTTTATCACGTCACATGGGAGTGCAATACGAATAAGGCATTCCACAAAATAGAAAATCCGAGTGCGGAGCAGTGGGAGAGCGTGCTCTCCAGCGGCGACCCTAGCCTCCAGCGGAGGCTGGTGGATCATGCCCGACGAGCAGCCACGCTCAGTGGTGCCCTGGAATAGGGGCGCTAACCATGCAGGCCGGAGATCGGCATCAACCAATAGAAGATGAAGACATCCGGCCCGACCGCTGAATTACTCTTTCTAGGGCATTAAAGTTTACTTCCTCCTCCTCATGACATCTTAGTTGAAATCAAGAAAAAGAAATGGGCATGGGCAGGACATGTAATGAGGAGGGAGGATAACCGATGGTCATTAAGGGTTACGGACTGGATCCCAAGGGAAGGGAAGCGTAGCAGGGGGCGGCAGAAAGTTAGGTGGGCGGATGAGATTAAGAAGTTTGCAGGGACGGCATGGCCACAATTAGTACATGACCGGGGTTGTTGGAGAAGTATGGGAGAGGCCTTTGCCCTGCAGTGGGCGTAATCAGGCTGATGATGATGATGATGATGACGCATTTCCTTTTTTTATCCAGATGAACATACATATATTAGCGCATTTGTAATACGCTACCTTTGTTACTCTTTTCTATAAACCATGCGAGGAAATCTAGAAAGCCAGCAGGCCCCACATTAAGGCGCCAATGTCTTTGAAATTCGCGGAAGAAGACACCGTGCTTTCGTGCAAATAAGTGAATATAAAGAGAAAAGGTACCACAGCTTGCTCGCGATACCCATCTATACATATTCAGATTTTAGGACAGAATTGGCGTTAGTCTCAATACTATTACTAAGGGAACATACTTTTTGAGAACGGGAGTTCCAATATAACATTGAAGTAAACATTGTCATCGCGAAAAACATATCGAAGGAAAAGCAACTTGTGTAGGCTAGACTGACTAGAAGAACGAAACACCTGGTATGCCATGCGTGCGTGTGCGTGCTGGCACGCGGATGCCCGCCAACATTCAAGTAAATGTTTTTGTTATCGCTTGCGTTGGTAACTACGTATGCCTGAGGGTACGAGCGACTGGACTGGGTGTTGGGACGAGCGGCTAAGTGCTGCGTCGTGTGCGGACGCCTGAGCGCATCGCAAAATTTCTCGATTCGGAATGAAATTTAGCATAGTTAGCTGGCGGCGCATCAGAGCGGGTGTAGGGTGCGTCGTAGAGGACTCCGGCAGGCGTGGCGACGACGCGATCCTATGTAGCAGTTCACGCGTGCAGGGAGATCACACACTGGACCGAGTTTATGCACCGATCGCCGCGTTGCGTGGGGTCGTTCGCTGAGATGCGAAAAGGGGAGCTCACTGTCCTCCACACGCCCGCATGTCTTGTCGGCATTTTATCAATGTTAATGACTCATTGGTCGAACGTTTAGGTACCCTCCAGTGATAAAAACGATATCAATAACCCACGTGAGAAACTGGGCTACCGAAAGGACGGACCTTCTGAATGAGTTGAATTGTAAACAAGGATAATTAACAACTATGGAAGAAATGACGAACAGTGTAAAAAAAAAAGCATCATTTGTTTATTTTTGCGGCCACCTTATCAGTAGGATGGATCGATCGATCGTCATCATCATCAGCCTAATTTATGTCAACTGCAGGACGATCGCCTCTCCCTGCGATCTTTAGCACATTTATTTATATATTTATTTATTTATTTGTTTGTTTGTTTGTTTGTATGTTTATTTATATACTTACCCTCAGGGCCTTTGGGGCGTTACAGAGGGTGGTACAGAATACACGGTTGAAAAAGAACAGAATCTAACGTTGCTGGCGAAATCAAGAAAGAACAAAGAAAAACAAGGCACGTACACACAGAAAGCACATCGTGCAGGGCTTAAAAAACATTCGAAGTCCAAGATAAGCAAACATGTTCAAGCTACACATGCAGAAAAATTTTCATGGCGTCTTTGAAGGCCGCAGGATCTTCTATGCAGGCAATGGATGGGGGTATAGGGGTTCCAATCTGTTGTAGCATTCGGCAAGAAAGAGTGCAGGAGTAGATTTTTACAGCATAATGGGGCGTGAACTTTCTGTATATGGTCGAGACGTGTTGATAATTAAGCTGGCTCGGAAATGAGATCACTTTTTAGAAATGGGTTAGTGAAATAAATTTTGTGAAGTAAACATGGACGGGAGAGCTTCCTTCGAAGCTTTTCCCCTTAGGGTAAGAAGGGTTATAGTGATGAATAAATCTTTAAAAAATATTGTACCGTATCACATACTACTATTTCTGGTGATCGTGGCGTAGCACATAAAAAGTATTAACCACTCTTTTGTTCTGTGCCCGAGAAAAGTTCACTCTGGGCGCTAAGTTTGTTTTGTTAAACATTTCTGTGATGAAATGTGTACGAATTCAACACCGTGTGGCAGACTTGGTCCAACGGGAGACGTCTTTTCGTTTATACATACCTGTAATACTTTTATAATTAAATTATGGAGTTTTACGTGCCAAAACCACTTTCTGATTAAGAGGCACGCCGTAGTGGAGGACTCGGAAAATTTCGACCACCTGGGGTTCGTTAACGTGCGCCTAAATCTAAGTACACGGCTGTTTTCGCATTTCACCCCACCTGGAATACTTAGCGGTCCTGCTGCTCGGAAGCAGCGGCTGCACCTGACTATTTTTCTGCTGAATAATTTATTTTGAACACGCTCACATACGCATTCGGAATGTGCACCAATTATGTCTCTTGTAAATTCGACGTCCCAAATGTACTGTCATTGAAAGAAAACGTTGGCGTGCCGCATTTGACTGCTAATGAGTGTCTAAGGTATCACTAATGAGCTGAAGTAAAAAAATGTACGTTTTTACCTTATGCTAAAACTATCTGCGATGCGCATTTTTTCTCCAATACGCGGAAAGAAAATTGGTGTACATTTTGTCACTTCAAGTAATGCACTAAACGTGATTTTATTCGAATTTCACGGAGGGGAAACTGCATTCGGAAGTAGAGTTATGTTTAAATAGATTTTTTTTTTTACCACCAGTAATGTTGCCAGTGTGGATAAGAAAATATTAACACAAAAATATTTGTTTCATCAAACATTCTGCCAGCTTTGGTGCTGAATGTATGCGGAATTGAAGACAGAACAGTCCATTCAAGCACGATGAAGATATGCCCGAAGAAAACAAATTTAATTGGTATTCTTTTTTTTTTTGTCGACACTGCTGTTGCGGGGTCCAAAAACGTGAATGGGAAAGTGAACACGGTAGAAGTTAATCCTCAAATAGCGGTAAAAGTAGACGTAACTATATGTAGTCCGTTAAAAAGAAATAACGTCAAAGTGGAAACAGATTGACAGAACAGCAGTATTTCTACTTTGCGTTTCATTTGTTAGATAGCCTTCGTTAAGGAAGTGGAACCCGTCACCTAAAATTATGCATGACCGTCTAAATAGCACACTTATCTGGGGACCCATTCCCCCGGACAGTCACTTTCAGAAATATCATTTTCAATGCGCGCTGATCGGCTGGTTAAGCAAAAGAGCTCGAATCATACAAGGCGCCATGTACTACGTGACGCGAAGACGATAGTATCGCCGCAAGCGATCGTCCGGAATACGTCCACAGACAGGTTTGCTATTTGTACCCTGTCGACGACAGCACTGAACCACGAAATTGAAGGACACAACGCGGCGTACATGGCAAACCGAACTGCGTCGGCGACTGCAAAGAAAACCACGGCGCCTGTTAGGCACGCAAAGCTGCGCAGTTGCCCAGCGAGATCTATATACATGGTACGAAGAGCCCGGCTTTTATGAGCACGGGTGCCTATACCAGTTGCTTTCGGGACAATTCAGCCTTCGCTTGAGCCTAGCTTCACAAAGAGTAGAGATGACCTGCAAGAATACAACCATTGCGACTTATTGTCATTGTCAATCCTAGCCCCAAATGGGAGGGTCAACTTGCATGCTGCGTGGTGAAAAACAGAATTAATGGGTCGGAAGGAGCGATAAATCTGATTTAGTGCTTAGTTTATTTCCGTGGCTTGTCGCCACCTTCGCTTCCGCTCGGTGTGTTGCATACTGCACCGAACAGTCACGGAGGATACTGAGTGAGGTGCTAGTCGGGGAAGACTCTGGAAGCCACCGGCAATATTTCTTTATAAGGAGCGCAGCCGCTATGGGCAAAGGCTGCATGAGTGGAAGCGGCGTCTTCTGTTTATTTATGCTGGTTTGTTTACTGCACAAGTGGCATTGCGTAGCGGTTTATCGAAAATTTTGGTACAGGTTGGCTGTTGACTCTGGCTTTGGCAATGTATAGACGCATGCATGAGGAGCTGGTTTAGAGTAACTTTTACCGCCACTGCCTAAATAAATCTGAAGCGTAGAAACGATTTGCTCATCAAGCTTTTGAAAGTAGTTGAAGGAAGTTTTCGACATAATATAAAAGTCAAATGCTGCCTACCGTTGCTAGAGTTTTCTTGTCCACGTTTTCTTTATTTTGTGGCGAGCATGCACAAAAATTGCAAGAAACTCGTTAATTTTTGGCAAGGAGAAACCAGTTTCAATTTCATTAAATTCTTTCTTCTTTTGGCGTATAAATGAAAATGTAAGGGCTGCTCGCTAGAAGAGCTAGCAGACTGATCTGTGTCCCTGTAACGAAACCCTGAAGGGATGAATTGCATCGTGTCAATCAAAATTAAAGCAAACAGTTCGCCTACAAAATCGTGCAGGAACCCTTCCTGATGACCTAGCAGCGGACGTCTGCTATGATTCATTCAAGTTCTTCCGGCCTGCTCGGCGTCAGCTTAAATTTGTCTTGACTCGCCTGTGTGGCTTCTTTATTTTGGTATGTGTTACCATTAGGAGTGTCAAAGTGAAAAGAAGTGTGGGATATATATATATATATATATATATATATATATATATATATATATATATATATATATATATATATATATATATATATATATAGTGCAACGCACGGTGGTGTGCTCCGGACCACAGTAGGCTGCACTTCGCTCCTCCGAGAGGCACGCTGTTTAAATAATAAATCCGGGACAGCATGGCGGTACGACGTAATGCTAAGGCATTTCTCTCACATTTGCTACTAAGTCACCACTAAACGTTATTTTTGCTGGGTAGTCTTTAATCTAGAACACGTTGGAGAGTGCTTGGCCGTCAGGTTTGGCCAGGCACTGAACGTGACTTTACTAGGCTACGTCAGACTATTGAGTCAGGCAAAGCGCCGTATAAAGACTTGGAAAGACAGGACAGGATGATGCGTAAGCGAATGCGGAGCAAATGACTTTGCGGCAAATATAAACGGACGTACACCACGGGGTAGATGTAGCGGCAAAGAAAGAGTTGAAAAAATATTATGAAGTTTTACGTGCCAAAACCACGATCTGATTATGAGGCACGCCGTAGTGAGGAACTCCCGAAAAATTTGGACCACCAGGGTTTCAATAACGTGGACCTAAATCTAAGTACACGGGTGTTCTCGAATTTCGCCCCCATCGTAAGGCGGCCGCCATGGCCGGGATTCGATCCCGCGACATCGTGCTTAGCGCCCTAACACCATAGCCACTAAGCAACCACAGCGGGTTGAAAGGAAAGACTTAAGAGCAAAGTTCACCTGCCCAGTTTCTTCAGATGGAGGAAAACAAATGTCCGCTTGCCGTACTTAAAGAATAGACTAAAAGTTTCCTTAGATAAAGTTATTTACCTAACATAAGAACAGCGCGAAGGACAGGACACGAATGAAACTACTGAACCCAGCGCCATGTCCTATCCTTTCATTCCTGTCCCCTCCTTGTCCATGTTACCGTGTAACGAACCCGTTTTAACATGCTCAAGTTTAGATGATGTTGAAGGAATTCTCTACTTTCTTTCTTTTTTTTGCTCAATCATGAAGTACGAAATGAGTGTTCTATCGGAGCGCGCAACATGGTAATTAGAGTTCAGCACAAAATGGCCTGTTTGTCATTCTTCTCACAGCTGAGGGAAGCGAGAGCTAGAAGAGAAATGACAAGCACGGCGACGGCGAGTATGTTTGCTCCAGGGAAGGCGTTGTCTGCGAAGGGCAGCCATGTGCCTGCCCTTCCCGTCTGCGCCACCGCAGTCTGCGCCGACAGTGGCGCAGACGTCGGTCTAATGAAAAGAGACTTGACTTTATCTCCCTGTCGGTGCCGCGCTGCGGTCGGCTGACGTTTCTGGCTGTCGGCGAATACACAACGGCACTACTGAAAGAGAAGGCGCCCGTAAAAGGCCCACAGAAAAGAACATTCTTGGGGTACGACGAGCGCGCTTTCCAGGCGTGATCAGAATTAGAGCGGCGGCTTCGGCGTGGTTTGCCGCTGTCAGCAGCCACCAGCCTCTTCTCTTCCGAGGCCAATCAACGTGAGATCACACGACGTTGGCCGAAGAGGCCGACTACAAATAGTGCGGCGTTTCCCTTATTTGTGGCGTTCATTTTTGGAGGTCTTCTCTTATCGCCTAGAATGCCAGGTGCAGTTTGCTTTACCACAGCGCTTTGCATTACCACGTTGCAAAAATACATTTATTTTTACAGCAATAGCCTTTCGCTAACTTGGATTTGCCAGGAATGGTCGACGTTTTTGTCACTTGTAACGAGGATAAGTAACAAGGGTTTGCACCAGTAGAGATACCCTGCTAGGGAGCCACCTCTTCTACTGAAGAGGCTGTCTTGACGTGCCCTAGATGCACCAACGCTCAGTGGTTGTTAATCACCCCCGGGTCAGTGCGCTGCTTGCTTAATGATTCTATGAGACACATATCGTTCAAAATATTCACGTGATTGATTTATAACCAATATATGAAGAGTAACTGCTAAGCATCGGCAAAGGTAGGGAGGTCGCTCGCATGAAATACAACAGCGAGACAGATACAGGAGCCGTGAGTGAGCCACTACTGGGTGCAATACAGTTATAGGGGTCATAGGGATAGAAGAGTGTTAAAACTTTCCATCGTGATCTAAACGTGATGTACAAGGGGGCGGGAAAAGATATACGGAGGGAAATTCTCTTCAAGAAAGGCATAGGAAGGAGGAAAGAGAAAAGTAGAAGGCAGGGAGGTTAACCAGAATAACGTCCGGTTGGCTAACCTACACCGGGGGAATGGGAAAGGGGGAAAACAAAGATCACAGAGAGAGAGGGGAGGGAAGGAAAGAAGGAAATTGCGGCGAGTTCGCTGACGCATGTGGTCTTACAGAAATCGCATTAATAGTCACAGATGGTAGCACAAACCCGTCGTCCTTAAGAAACACAAAAGCGCCTTCACCGCTTTATGGGCCGACGGGCGATGGGGGCGGTGTTCCAGCAGCACTTGCACAGAAAGCGGCCGATTGTCCAGTTTTTGGAAAGCTTTGACAAGTTCTTGTCTCTCTGGGGCATATCTTGGACAGTGGCACAGCAGGTGGTCGATGTTTGCTTCGGTGCCACAGACCTCGCATGCTGCGCTGTCAGTCACTCCAATTAATGTAGAGTATGCCTTTGTGAAGGCCACTCCTAACCAAAGGCGGCAGAGAAGCGCAGCTTCACGTCGAGGAAGTCCGAGTGGAGGTCGGAGTTGCAAGGAGGGGTTTAGTCGATGCAGTCGCGTAAGTCGTAAGTTTGGCGAGTTCCACTCGGTCAATGTGAGACTGCGTGCCAGGTGTCTAAGCTGCCTTGCAGCATCAGTCCTCGAAAGCGGAATTGGAACGCTGTGCTCTTCTTGATGTGCTGTGCGAGCAGCGTTATCGGCAGAATCATTGCCACTGATGCCACAGTGACCAGGCACCCATTGAAAAACGACCTCGTGACCTTTTTGTTGGACATCATGGTAAAGTTTCATAGATGCCACTGTAACCTTGTGCGCTATAACCTCCTGCTCTGCGCGGCACAAAGTTGAACACACACACACGCACACACGCACACACGCACACACGCACACACACACACACACACACACACACACACACACACACACACACACACACACACACACACACACACACACACACACACACACACACACACACACACACACACACACACACACACACACACACACACACACACACACACACACACACACACACACACACACACACACACACACACACACGCACGCACGCACGCACGCACGCACACACGGCTTTTTTGCTCTACATCGTTGCACTTCACCTAGATGAAATTGTCGTCATTCGCAGGTACCGCGATTACTACACCCGTGGAGTTATTGACGCTGCCTAGGTGGCGTGAGAGCAAGGGCTATGCGTAAGCAAACCATCTATCGAACTATATAAATGCTGTTTTATTTGTAGATTGCGCGCATGCGTGCAAGGAGGGATAGGGAACTATGATTTTTGTTTGATCACTATGTATTGACTAGAGGTGTTCGAGTAGAAAAGGTTTCATGTCTAATCGAATGGGAATATTATAGAAAATACGGCTTCCGAATAGCGAATCGAATACTCAATTTATCCAATTTCTAAACAATGCAACACGTAAAACTCGGTGCCCTTCCACTCTGTGAAGAAGGATCACCAGCGAAGCCGTGTATGTAGGCCCCTTAACGGTGAACTGCACTTCCGCCGCTGGTCGGACCGGCATTGCACTATCGTCGGGATTTATTTCTGCACGTGGACACGATAGTGGGGAAAGTAGCTCTGAACAGCTTTGCTGTAAAAGTTGCTTGGAGTCCGTCCGAAAAAAAGAAAACACGTTTTTAAAAAAACAAAACTTGGTGAATCTGACAAAATAATAAATTGATCTTCCTGAATATAAACAGCGAATTGGTAAACTGCACACAATTAGAAACTTTTCCGCAGGAATGATATCCTCCATTCGTTCTCTCAGCAACCTGCTCATAGCAACCACGATTTCCTGGCATCATAATATTTCTGAAATGTCTCCACTTGGAGCGTTCTTTCTTTCTACAGACTTGAACAACTCATGAAATCCCTTATAATGTTCGATAGAAACGAATATTCGGCAACTTCGAATAATTAATTCTCGTATCAAATACAAATCAACTAGCAAACGCTATTCAGCTCATTCGGAATTTCGAATATTTATCCACCCCTAATACTGACTGATATTTTCAATGTAAAATGCAGTGGGAAGTGAGAACGTGCATTCGTTTCTCTTCATTCGTATTTCAAGGATGTCGATAAGCTGCCACTCTTGGCTTAGCAGTGCCTTAGCGAATGCACGCCAGCCTAATTTTACTCACTTGGGAGTTCCTTTCTTTTTCTTCCGAGTCCCTCGTCACTACCAGACTAAGATACGCACACCCGTCTACAGTTTCGAAAGTCTGACTACCCATCGCAAATTATTGGTCTTTTGGAAATGAATCTAACGTTACCTTAGTTTTCTGCATACTATAATCTTTAAACTTACTTTTAGACTTTGTTGGTTCAGGACCTCAATCATTCGTTGTAACTTATCCCCAGCGTTGCTGAACAGGACAATATGCTAAGTGGAAGCCGCAGGCTTGTAAGATGTTGTCCGTTAACCCTTGCATTTAAGTCTTCCCAATCAAGAATCTTGATTACTTATTGCAACCATACAGTTCATGACATCGAATAAGTTGTAGTTCGTTGCCTTCATGCTCAACAGGTAGTTTATGTTTACATTTTTATGAGAAGCTATTGTAACCGTGAAATCTCTGTATATCTTTCCTCTACTTATTCACTGCGCAATGATTCCATGACATTTAGTATTTTGTTTAAATCAAGGACATGTAATTTCTGAAGGCCACATAAACAGATTTGCTCTATTCCGCAAACTTGTCAGTTATCTGATTAATGGCAGGGCGGCCGTGTATTCCATGAACATTGCTCAACTGTCAGTTGTGCCTTGTTCACTTTATAACGGCCATATCTGCTTCAGGCCAGGAGAAAAGACTTAGAAAGAACGGCACATTGCTGGCCTGAAGCTGCTCAGTGACCTGTATCCTAATCGATAGGCAGGAGAGAAACCGAAGAGGCCAGCCCATCGACGTAACCCAATTACGGTGCAGCGGGACCCGACACAATCGCCAAGCCGTTTGCCCCTGAGAATGAAAGGCGCTGCTCGAGTGAGGCAGAATATACAGTCGAAGCGTGGCGTCGCAAACCAGCTACTTAACCGCGGGGAATGCATCGGCTGGCTCAGAATCAGAAAAAAAAGAGAGAAAAGACTGCGCAGGATCGGTTGTGTGATGGATCCGGTTTAGCGCCTCTTATCGCAATTTCCTTAGGTGCGGGTAGTAAAGTGATTACTCCTCTCGTTCCTTCTCGATCCGTCTTAGCTCTTTCTGAGTTCTTCGCTATTCCTTTACCGAGCACAGACTGGCTTGATCATTTGTTTTTTCGTGTGTGCCTGCATGCGCATGTGTGTGCGCGGAAGACTTAGTTTCAGTTTCGAGAATGAATGCCACCGTGGTAAGTCCAAATATACCACTCTGAAAGGAGTTGCTCTTACGAAAGTACAGCGTTTTTTCG
Source organism: Dermacentor andersoni (assembly GCF_023375885.2). Classification (NCBI taxonomy): domain Eukaryota; kingdom Metazoa; phylum Arthropoda; class Arachnida; order Ixodida; family Ixodidae; genus Dermacentor; species Dermacentor andersoni. Next base: position 187,932,451 of record NC_092818.1, on the reverse strand, counting down.
TCAGGTACAAAGGGAAAAAATGAGAAGATAGCACACAAATTTTTATTGCCTCAAGTAATAAACACGAGCCCCGAAGTATACTAAATGGATGCGAAAACTAAATATATTGGTGTTATGATTGTGTGTGAAATACAGTTATGCGAGAAATCGATGAAGATCAGTTGTGCATGCATCACTCGTAAACAACGATTGGACATTTGTTGTTTTAAATGCTCCTTATTCGAGACCGATGGCCTGTGTGCCTTAGGCTTCGACTGTAGTGTGTGGCTGGTGGTATCTTTACATACGTATGGGCGAATAATTCGACTGTTAATAGAGAGAAAGAGAGAAAAAAAAATCAGGGAGGCGGAAACAGACCATGAAATTCGAACAATTTCTTCGCTTACTGTGCTTATACCAAAAGACGCAAACGTAGGTGGAGTGGGTAAAGGAACGCGTTGAGTGTGGGGATTAAGGCATTCGCTCCTAATGTATGGGTGCCGCCGGCACAAGACATACGTAAGCGAATAGCATGTGCTGTTTCTCTTGCCATCAACTTCATTTCGATTACTATGATGATCCCGGCACTATAGCCTAGTCTCAGTAACAAAAATATTCATGCTGAGTAGTGGTAACGCTCAGTTCTCATTCCATGCCTCGCAGGAAAATGACGACAATAAAAAGCAAGCGGTGCGATGGTATTAATGTATTCTCATTATAGCGCTCATACGCCCACGAAGGCAGACCATGCATAGCGTTCTCCTAGCGCGCTGCGGTCAAAGCTTGCAGCAGCACCTCTTCCCTGCCATGCTCGCGGTAGCGCATCTACCCAGGCAGAAAAGAGGACGATGTGTCGCCGACAGAAAGCGCAAAACAAGATTTACCATGAAAACACGATCATAAAATCTGCAAGAACAGGCGCGTGTGCCAAGCATTGTGAAAAAAAAAAGGACATCAGCCGGGGTCTGGAGCGGGGCAGCGATGGCCGCTTATTAGAGGGAGAGTGTGTCGAGCGCCCCCCAAGTGCCCGAATTGCGAAAGTGGCGCGAAAAAAATAAAAAAATACTGATCCGTGGGCAGTGACGGCAAGGGCGGAGAGACGCAGCCTTGCCGATGCGAAGAGGAAATAAACACACACACACACACACACACACACACACACACACACACACACACACACACACACACACACACACACACACACGCACACGCACACGCACACGCACACGCACACACACACACACACACACACACACACACACACACACACACAAGAAGGTTTATAGTAGTAGCACAAACAGGAAAACAACGAAGGCTTCACTGCACCGAAATTGAGAGTGCTTGGAGTTAAAGGGCAAGGCGAACCAGGTATATAATCAAAGAGTGGACCGTTTGCCGCAGCGGCGTGGCGCCTTCAATCCCAAGGCTGCTCCCGATTTTCTCTTCTTGCGGAAGCCTATCGAACCACGCTTCTTCTCTCCTCTTTAAAGCTCCCCCACAGTAATTTAACTCGCTGTGTTTAAAGTATACGCTGCAATTCCTCCAGATGTATTCAAGAGGAGATAGCGTGTCGAAAATAAAAGTAAGGGAAGTGAAAACGCAGCCGGGGAAGCGACGCCGCCAGACTGTGCACGTGATCGCACTCCTATTGCCGGGGCTGAGCCCACAAGGCTTGGTAAGGAGCCCGTGCTTCACCATGAATTATCATTACAAACAAAAGCACAAAGCGCCGGTAACAAGCATGGCTGGCAATCGCTTGATGTGTCGCTTTTTCCGCCTTCCCTTTATAATTTTGTCGGCCATCTTTACAGGCTATTCATCAGGCAGCACTGATTCCTTCAGAAAAAGCCGACGAAATGTAAAATTATATTCTGGCTTATTATGTTTCGAAACCACGAGATAATTATGAGGCATGCTTTACTGGAGGACTACAAACTACTTTTGACCACCGGGGTTTCTTTAACAGACGCCGAGAACCATGCACAGGAACGTTTTTGCTTTTCACTCCTATCAACATGCGGCCGCCATGGACGGGGATCGAACTCACGACCATCGCCAGCGCAATTTCACAGTCGCTAAGCTACCGCGGTGTGTAGAAGAGCCGACAGTATACTTGAAAGCGTGTCACGTCACGCAGAGTAGTACAGATGACGTCTATTGAAGTCACTGAACTATCTCTTATTTCTTTCTTTTTTTTTTCCGTGGCAGCGCGTGTTGACATATGGCATATTGTATTACATTGCGTGCGCGCCTTTTTCGTAAGGAGCTGCATGAGTGGCCTATGATACTCATTGTACATAATTAACCACTCATACTTGCAGACCAATTCAAATTAATCGGTACCTTTAACGATACGATGCTGGCAGGTTTTAATTTACTGAGCAGGAACTTCTGCGTAGGCGCCTTTCGGCCTACCCGCTAAATTATATGCCACTTGCTCTTTTATTTACCCTCTGTTTGCCCATCAATCTAACGTTGAATAAATAAATAACAGTATTTAACACAAGGTACCAAGGAGCGTCCTTATGCAAATGTTAGGTTTTATCTGACGCGCATAATTCACTTCTTCGTCACCTCCGAATATAACTTTATGTTATTTGCATGTTTTCCGTCAAGGTTACAAAGAGCATAGAGCAGTTATGAAAGAGAGAAAGAGAGAGAGAGAGAGATGCAAATGAGAGAAAGGCAGGGAGGTTAACCAGAGTTAAAACCTCCGGTTTGCTACCCTGCACTAGGGGAAGGAAAAGGGGAAGTAAAGACGGAAAGAAGAGCGTGACAAAAATAAAAGCGTGAGAAAAAAATATGAAAAAGGATGGAATGGTGTCATTATAGTCTTTCTAATAGGCCACTATCACGTAAAAAGGTCAACAAAGCCTTGACCGACTTTCGCTGCGACGACAGTTCATGTCGACATTCCAAAACTGACTGTTCTGAATGTGGCCTGTCGTCAAGGCGTGCCAACACGGTCGCTAGTGACTGCCGGTGCGCACTGTATTGAGGACAGTGGCAAAGCCCGTGTTCGATAGTCTCTTCGCCGCCGCAGTGACTGTAAGCCGCGCTGCCATCCATACCGACTCCGAAGGCGAAATATCTTGTGTAGGCGACACCAAGCCACAGTCGGCAAAGTACTGCTGTTTTGAGTCGAGAGAGTCCAAATGGGGGTCGAAGTCAAAGGGATGGGTCCAGTCGGTGTAGACGCGTATGCTTCAAGCTTGCTGTGTTCCATGAAGTTTTGATGGCTTCATTTGCAAGCACACGAATTTTCATTGCAGCGCCTGTTCTTGAGAATGGAATGGAGTCTTGCAAGCCCTCCTCATGTGCAGATCGTGCTGCTGCGTCGGCGTGTTCATTGCCCATTATGCCACAGTGGCTTGAAATCCAGTGTAACGTGATGTCGTGTCCTTGCTCGACGAGGTGGTGAAGCAGCAGTCTGATTTCTAGAACTAGTTGTTCGTGGGGTCCTCGGCGTAAGGCAGAAACCAAACAATGAAGAGCAGCCTTGGAGTCACTGAACACGCTCCATTTCTTAGGTAGTTCTTCAGAAATTACACGAAGTGCACAACGAATAGCAGCAAGCTCCGCGGCAGTCGATGTAGTCTGGTGAGATAGTCGAATCGTTATGGTGGAGGGTTTTGCAGGGAAGATCACCGATCCTGCAGACCCATTCGACGTGGTTGAAGCGGCAGTATATAGATGATGATGCTCGTTGTACGTCTCGTACAGCAAGAGCAGTGAAAGCTGCTTGAGTGCTGGAGACGAGAGTTGGGCTTTTGTTCGTATTCCTGGTACCATTAGTCGAACCTTTGCTTGAGCCAAGCACCATGGTGGAAACGGAACTTTCGCTGGAGCTGTATAACCTGATGGAAGGTATGCACGATAGGGCCGGACTGGTGCACAAAAGGAAGCACGTGGTCGATCTTCTGGCAGTGAGGCTAGATGATGGGCAGGGGCTAGAGCAAAGTGTCTTACGTGTGCTCTGAGCGCTTCCATGACTATATGGGTCTTGGCTGGGAAATCGTGTGCAATGGCAATTGTTTCAGCCGTTGACGAGCACCGCGGCAATCCAAGACACACTCTTAGTGGCTGGGCCTGGACGCCCTCGAGTGTACGGATATTACTTCTGCAGGTGTTGGTCAGCACAGGCAAGCTGTATCGCAAATACCCAAGAAAGAGTGTCCTGTACAGTTGCATCATTGCATGTACTGAAGTACCCCATACTTTTCTCCAAGAAACTTAAACAAATCAGAAATATCCGCCAGGCGCTTCTTTAGGTAGGCCATGAGGACTCCAGCAGAGGTCACGATGAATGATTACGCCTAAGAATCGGTGCGTCCTGACATGAGGTATGCTTTGACCGTCGATAGAGACATCGTAGGATCTCATTGGCTTTCGGCTCAACGCGACCAATGCGCATTTTTCTGGCGAGATCTTGAGGCCTTGTTGATTTAAGTACACCGATGTTGACGTGGTAGCTTTTTGAAGCCTGGCGCGTACTTGCGGCCGTGTCACACCATATGCCCAGACGCAGATGTCGTCAGCATACACTGATATTTTAACAGTGTTCGGAAGTCGTCCCACGAGACCAATGAGTACAAGGTTGAAAAGCGTGGGACTCCAGACACCGCCTTGTGGAACTCGATGGTGCGTATAATATTGTGAGGTTTGGCCAGCTTCAGTGTTAAGAAATAGAGTCCGCCTATGCAAATAACTGCGTGTCCAACGATATAATGGACCGCCTAGACCCACCGATTCCAATGCTTCAAGTATGGCGCCATGAAGAACGTTGTCGTAGGCTCCCTATATCTAAGAACATTGCGACAGATAACCTCTTACACGTCTTTTGGTGTTGAACATAGGTTACCAGATCGATAACGTTGTCGATAGAACATCGGTGTCGTCGAAAACCAGCCATGGCCTCCGGGTAGATTTCGTAATGTTCAAGGTACCACTCAAGTCTGGCGAGGATCATTCGCTCCATTACCTTCGCAACGCAACTTGCGAGCGCATTTGGTCGGTATGAAGGAATCTCTAAGGGAGACTTGCCAGGATTACGAAGCGGTACCAGGCGGCTGATCTTCCAATCTTGAGGAACTTTGCCCTCCTGCCAGGACTCGTTATAGATATTAAGGAGCGCACTTCGTGCCCGTTCACCAAGGTGACATAGCATATGGTAAGATATGTCATCCGGACCAGGCGACGACAACCGATTACATAGGGCGGGCGCCGCGTCAAGTTCTTGCGTCGTGAAAGGCAGATTCATGCGTGAATCTCGTCAATCTGGAATACGGTTCAATGCAAGCGAATCTGGGCGAGTTGGTTGGCCCGCAATCATAGCACAGAAGTCTTCCGCCACATCAATGCCTTGTCGGCGCTGGAATAGTGCTAGCGCGTTAAACGGGTAACGCTGTTCCGAAACAGAACGCAGACCTCGCACAGTTCTCCATATTTGAGATAGCGGTTTGCGGGGATCTAGCGACGCACAAAATTTCGACCACCGCTGAGCCTCTAATTTATCCATGCGGCGTTGTATTTTCTTTTGCATTCGCCGGGCTGTTCTTAGATCGTGAATTGACTTAGTGCGTCGATATCTTCTTTCAGCACGACGGCGAATCGCACGAAGCCACTCAAATTCCAGGTCGAATTCAGAATACCTTGGAGAACACGTGAGTGTGCGCGTGGCTGTCTGTGCCGTTTTTTTATAGTTTGTTGAAGTCCACAAGAGAGGCCTTTGTGACAAGCGTCCTCAATCTGGGATTTAAAGACAGTCCAATCTATTCTTCATATCTTGGTGGACGTATACGTGTTAGACATTCTCTTGATCTTGAGGTAAGTGGGGATGTGGTCACTTCCGTGCGTTTCAATGTCCAAAAACCACAACATGTGTGGCGAGGCAGTGGGAGACGAAAGTCAAATCGAGGAAGCTGCTGTACGTTATTCCCCGCAGAAATGTTGGACTCGTGTCATTCAGCAGGTAGAGACCATTGTTGTAAACTAATGAAGCTAGTCGTCGTCCCGTCGCGTTAACCTTTGAGCTTCCCCAAATGGTATGGTGTGCGTTGAAGTCCCCGGTGATAACCCATGGACCAGGTTGTGTCCTTAAGATATCTTCTAGTCTTTTGGTGTCAAATCGACTTGATGGAGACAGATACACCCCCAAGAGTGCAAAGGTGGCTTTCCTATTTTTAACAGTCATGCACACATACTGATTGTCGTCATGAGGTTGCACCGGTTGAACAACGTAAGTGAGTTCACGGCGAATAAACACGACGACCTTGCTACTTTTGATGTCGCTTGATGAGAATATTGTCTCGTAGCCGGATAGTCTTATTGGATGTGGTAATCTTGGTTCACCAGATGACAATGATCGGAAATCGGTTAGTGAGAACAAATTGACGAAAATCGGCGATGCGAGATCTTGGGCCTCTCGCGTTCCACTGAAGGAAAACAGATACAGGCGCCGGTCCTGTCGTTTGTGTTCTTCTCCTTGAGTCCTGGTCTTCTGCACCTTGCCTTTACTACTTCAATTCCACTGAAAGATCGATGCTTCTCTGACCTCCTTACGAAATGACTGATGGTTGTCAGTCATGGCTTCACGCAAGGCTTGCTAGGACGGGGCTCAGCGCGTCGAGCACTTGTAGCCCACTTCGAGTAGATGGAGTGTCAATGCTTGTCAGCATGGCCCTGATGACATTCACAATGGATCGCAGCACCGGAATCATTTGGCAGTCGACTGTTGAAGCCTCACCAACAGAAGTGGGCTTCGATGGGAGCTTCAAGCGTGGAGGCTCTTTGGAAGAATGAGAGCTTGCTAGCGCCGGCCACTCTTCCACGGGGGCAGCCTTTTCCGTCTGAGGCCTCCTTGTGCTGTCGGGCGTTCTATTTGAAGATGATGGCGTTGACGCAAGTGGTGCACGAAGTCCACCGTGTCTTGAGCGTTTCCGTCGATGACGACGTCGACGCCGGATCTTTTCTGAGGCTTCTCTATGGGTTGAGTTATCCCTGACCATTTGCTTCAGAACTTCGAACTCTTTTTTGATTCTTGGGCGTTCTTTAGATGTCGCTTCATGCGTGCCTTCACAGTTGCCATACCTAAAGTTTGTTGCACGGCAGACATCTACCGTGTGTGACTCCGCGCGCCGGGGGCACATTGTGAAGTTTGCGCAGGCGCCCTTAACATGCCCGATCTTGAAGCACTTGTGGCATTGAAGCGGCTTTGGGACAAACCGCCGTACGACATGTCGTAAGTGACCGACCTTTACGTGCGAATGGATGGAATCCCTCTTGAACACTATCTTCACACAACGGCTGTTGCCGAGTCGGCATACGTGCGTGATGACCACTCCTTCGTATGCCGGTTTTATCATAAATGGCAGGTCGGAGTTCGAAATTGCCAAGTTAACATCGTAGATCACACCTGCAGTGCAGGCCCCATCCATAGGTATGACCGGTCGTACTTTTATGCTGCTCAAATCTGTTATCTGTCGTAACGTCTCCAGCGTGGTTCCACGGATTGTGTCGACAGCTAGAACATTCTTTCGTATGTTCAACCGGACTTCTTTGATTTCGTTTGGCGCCTTTCCCTCAAGAAAAACAGAGAGAGCTTGCCTGTTCAATACCCGAAGGTTGACGGAATAATCCACTGGCATGAAGAGGATGGTGTGCGGCCAGCGGTTACTGCCTGCCTGCATGGTTGACGTACTCGAAGGTGACGACGCCTTGATAAGCCTCCTTTTAGCCCTTCGGTTCCTCACCGACACGAAGCTGTCATCGGATGAGTCGTCACATGTGATTGAGTAGACCTCTGTGTCTTCGCTGGTGCTGGACCGGGTGCTCAATGTAGTGCTCTGGCCAGACGGGCCATCAATAGGCTCTGCACCCATGGCCACATGAGTAGGAGTCTCTCTTGAGCGTTAACTGGTGGTTGACCAGGTGAATTGGCTCATAGAAGAGCTTGCGGTCGCAGACTTCTGGCAGCACGAGCCTACGGAACGTTCCACGTCCATCGCCTCAAGCCAAGACGCAGAAAGCGCCCCAGAGACTGGTGAAAACTTGACGAAAACTGGCTAGCTGGGACAGGTGCGTTCTAGCACTGAGTAACTTCGTCGTCGTCATATCCATGGGTAACATATTTATGGATCATATTTATGTGTAACAAAATGACTAACGGTTTCGTGCATGTCATCCCATGCACCAAGCAATGGAGTTTTGATGATTTGTGAGAGGACGGAGTCTTGAAGCAGCCTTGAAGGGGTACTTGATCTATCTTTGAGATCCACCGGTCGTTAAAGGAGACACGGCGATGGGTTCTGCTCGGCATTACTAAAGAGGGTTTGATGGACTTTGATATATTTACTTACCGCCTTAGTAGATTTGACGTGCCTTTATTTCTGTTCATGGAGACGCTGGAAATGGTAAAAGACGCATCGAATTGACTCTTTGGAAAAAAAAAGCAACTACATTTCGGAGCGGCTGGAGCCTATTGAGAAAGTGCTTGACTTTGACCGGTCAAGTTCATGTGAACTGCGCTTCAAGAGCGCAAAAAAAAAAAAGAGAGAAAGAAACTAGCCAATCACCCACTGCATAATAATGAGGAAGCTTTGTGCTCAACCCTCCGATAACTTCCTTTTATTTTTCAATGCAGATCTTTTTGAAGCAACGCAATGGCATGTTGTGTAACGAGACGTCAGCTTGCTTTCATAAGTATGGTTCGTGGGAATAATGTACCTTAGATAAAACCTAAGCTTGGTAAGTGGGCGTCGTTACGTACGTAGCGTTAAATACATATTTTTTTATGGCATGGAATATTGAAGGGCAAGTGGTATATAATTTGGCAGGTAGGCCGGAACCCTCCTACACAGGAGTTTCTACTGAATAAATTAAAACCTGCAAGCATTGGTCGTAAGGTTGTTTCCTTCCGCTCAATACGACGTTCCAGAGAACAGGTTCAGCCAAAGCCAAAGGGGAGCTAATTCCGGTCAGACATTCACATATCAGGCTTGCCTATATGGTACTATACAATCGACGCAAACAGCCTTCAACCCCAAAAACATGAGACATAACTTCTGCGAACTAGCATATTTCGACACCGTATAGCGCACACTCACGCGCCTCTCGGACGACGAAGCAGTTACACAAACGTGCCTTGAGCATTGGTTGCTGTGTATACAAGGAACTGTAACGAAAGTTTGGAATCCGTTCACCTCTTGAAGCCTTAATGGCGCATGAGACTACGTTCGGCGCCACTTGATCATTTACCGCGTGACCTGAAACCAGCACTAGTAGCTTATTAAGAATATTGCTTAGTTATCTTCAGAGTGACACGCGGAGGCATTGCGCTTGAGGACAGCGTTTCAGCCATTTCACAAAGGTTCCCTCTCTTCGCAGCTGATTCAACATTTGCCGGAGCCTGTCGTTCCACCCATTATCTGATTCTCAGGTATACACTGCGCCGATGGTTCAAAACAAGCAGCAAGCAAAAAAGAAAGGCTGGACGGTCTACACCTACTCGACGTTAGGGAGACTGTGTGGCTCAATACATTGGATAGGAATGGCTGATACAATCCCATAGATTCACGTAGCAGGAGGACACACACATACATACACGGTGGTCTGCAGCAGCCCTCCGCCAGTTACACTATATGGGGTACTCATTTTTAAAGTTTTTTAAGCACATTTGTGGTCTTTGAACAGGATTATTGAGAGAGGTGGACATTACTTGCGCGGAGAAATCGAGACTTATTAACTAACAAAAATTACAAATTTACTTCTTAATTAATTACTTTATGGTACATATTGCAGTTTAAGAATTGTAGCCGCAAGTTTGTAAGTCGCATCCTCATGGTATGAACTTGTCTGGAGATACGTGCCATCAGACTCGCCGTAAAAATGCACTGTTGTTTCCCTTACTTTCTTTAACAAAACGATCTTTTATGTATTGAAGCACAAAAGTAACTGGAACGCTCATCTATTTGTTATTTATTGTGCTATTAATGCACGAAATATATATATATATATATATATATATATATATATATATATATATATATATATATATATATATATATATAAATATATATATATATATATATATATATATATATATATACGACGTTAGCATATGCTAGGACATGTGCTGAACGTAATTGCTCCCTGGCTCATTTTAACGCACGAAGCCTACGCAAAAATTCAGATAATATCAACAACTATATCAGTTCACTTGCTCATTCCTTCTCAATAGTTTGCGCCGGGGGAACTTGGCTCTGCACGTAAGACGAGAAGACCGTTCGTCAGGTAGTTATGGTGGCTCAGCAATCTTTATCGCCCCAGATCTACCCTACACCCGACAAGATCTTTCTTTAGACGTCATACATTGTGAATCCGTATGGATTGAGTTAGATCATTCCTTTTTTAATCATAACAACAACGTTATTTTGGAGTGCATTTACCGCTCTCCCTCCTCGAACGTGAGGAATTTCATTTCAGGTCTGGACACCATTTTGCATGAGTTATCATCGGAAAGCAAACGTGTTGGCTTAGTTAGAGGCATCCACATTAACTAGGTGAATATTGAAAACGCCCTGTACAAAAATATTCTGATTGTTTCAGTAGCGGTGGTTTTGAGTCTCTCATCTCATCTCCCACTAGATGTCCTCTTTCTGGTGGTGCTTCACTGCTGGATCGTGCGCTTTGTAATTTCTCGCCTTCTCCGTATGCTGTAGTAATTGACGTGAACATTACTGATCATTATCCTACATTTCTTGCATTCAACGCGGTGAAGCCCTTCAGAACACTTACTGATGTTACTTTCATATTTGACCAGGAATCGTTCTTTAATTCCTTACCTACTGTCTATTGGTCTAGCGTTACATCGTTACGTGATGCAGATCAGGCCTTCCACAAGTTTTCTTTACTTTTTCTCAAAGCCGTGGACCAGTGCACAGCAAGAGTAAAATGTAAATAGAGATACGAATATACCCAGAATTTGTGGTTATCGCAGGGATTACTAAAAAGTATAAGGAAGAAAGATAACATCTGCATAAGAGTTAAGAGGCAACCATTTAACGCTGCCTTAGCTTCGCGCTATAAGAAATATTCCAATACTCTTTCTGGCAGCGGTTGTGGCAACAGGAACACACACTGACGAACGTTCTTTGCATCCGCAGGCTTGTGTCGTCGTCTTTCACTCCCCGTGACCAACGTCCCGCTATCTGCTTCCACGTGTGTCCCGGCCTACAGCATCTGCGCTGTTCAAGAATCTTCGGTGCTATCCGAGCCAGCGTTGCGCTTGCGCCACCAGCCCGCACTGGGAAGAGGATAAAAGGAGGCGCAGCGGTACCGACACCTTATTCTGGCAGCGGTTGTGGCAACAGGAACACACACTGACCAACGTTCTTTGAATCTGCAGGTTAGTCATATGCGTATGTATCGTTGTCATTTGTGATTCTAATATTACTGTAGCCACTGCCAAACATTGCTGCTGAACTTGTGTTAACTTGTACTGCCAAGCTTGCGTCGTCTCGCGCGGCCTTACGGGTCTGGTCGGTGAACAATGCCTACAAATGCAGAGCTTGCCAAAAGAATTGATGACATTGAATCCAAGCTTGAAAACGTAAGCGAAAAACTTCTTGATGACATTTTTGGGAAATTTCTGCTGAGGGCGGAGCAATTCGGGCATAGACGTCGTAGAACTTAAGAAAAGAACTGGTAGTATGAAAACTAGCGTGGAATTTCTAAGCAAACTCGTCGAAAAGCTGAGTGCCGAAAACAATGAGCTAAAAGCCGAAAACAAAGCTTTACAAGCAAACAACAACACTCTCACAAAGAAAGTTGGCGAACTGGAGCAATATTCTCGATTAAACAACGTCGAGATTAAGGGCATTCCTTGCACACAAGGAGAGGACTGTGCGACAGTCATGCAAACTATTGCCAACAAAATTGGTTGCCCAGTAACGGCCACTGACCTCGACGTTGTTCATCGTGTTCCTACTAAAAGAGAACATAAAAATTATCATCGCTCACTTCTGCTCGAGAACGAAGAAAGCTGAGTTCGTCGCGAAAGCACGGAAAGCTATACTCTGCCTGAGTGATATTGGCCTCGCAACAGCAAAAGAGAACGCTGTTAACACTTGAAAACAAAACTCTCTTTTCCAAAGCCTTGGGTCTGAAAAAATCGAAAAACTGGAGATTTCTGTGGACAGAAAACTGTCAAATCAAGGCCCGGAAAACAACTGAAAGCCGCGTCTTTCGAATCGCAACCGAATCCGACCTTTCAGTGATAACCTAACTCTAATACACCTTTGTGCCACGCCTGTCACCTATGGAAGTCTCACAATTTCGTCCTATCTAACATTTAAACAGTTAAACAATCTTCTTTCAAATCATCAGCGATCTGTCTTGCACTTGAATGGGCGCAGTCTGCGCAAGCACTTCGATGAATTCTCCGATCTTGTTTCTTCATTCACCTTCCCATTTTCAGTCATCGGAGTATCTGAAACTTGGTTGAGCGACCACGATAAACACCTTTTCTGTTTTTCTAGTTTTGTTCCTGAATACTCCGAACGTCCGTTCAGCAACCGCAGCAATTAAGATACCGACACGATGTGCTAACCACCCCATAGGTACATTAATTGACCATGCATTATCAAATTTGGCATATCCACCAGACGCAGGTGTTATAATGACCGACATAACTGATCACTATCCTATGTTTTTAAACTTTCACTATACTCATGGCTCCTAAAAAATCACGTAGACGAAGTTTATACTAGACAAACAATCATTCCTTGACGCCGTGTCGAACCTTGACTGGTCCGCCACTTTTCTACAGAAGATCCACAAAAAGCATTTGCACTGTTTATCTCTATGCTTAAGGCATGTTTTGATAGTCTTTCCGTTCAAGTTAAATGCAAAAAGAAATACGCGTCGCCTCAAAATCCATGGATAACAGATAAGCTCTTAGCTTTAATGCGCAAAAAGGATAATCTTTATAAAAAAACCAAACGACAACCATTTAACAAGAATTTAGCCATTCGGTACAAAAAGTTTTCTAACCAGCTTTTGCCACATTGAAAAAAGCTAAAGAAACATGGTACGAATGAAAAATTTTGGAATGCGGTAAAAACGTAAAAAATAAATGGGAAATTGTTAACTCCTTCTTAAACAGGGCAAATAATCACGAAGCTATAACAGACATTGCTTATCAGCGTATGGTATACAAGACCGCCAAAGAAATAGCTGATGCGTTTGCTGATTTCTTCTTTAGCAGCGAGCTACAGTCACCTGCGCATGACAATCCCGTGCCCCAGCACCTGCCACATTCTTTCTTTTTATTTCTAACTACATCCCAGGAAGTTCTAAGCATTGTAAACAACATGAAAATAACCAGCGCCGGCATCGATAAATTACACCCTTCCCATATAAAATTAATTGCACCCTTAATAAGTGATGTCCTTGCACACATAATCAACTTTATGTTTAAATCAGGCAGTTTTCCACAAGAACTAAAACAAGGCAAGATCACCCCAATTTTTAAGAAAGGTGACCGCTCTTTAATTTCGAATTATCGCCCCATCTGTGTATTGCCTTTCTTTAGTAAGGTAATTGAAAAGCTAATAGAAATACGTTTAACTAATTACCTTACAAAATTTAACATTCTCTCACCATTCCAATACGGCTTTCGCTCGGGTTACTCGACCGAACTGGCTCTCGTTGCTCTAACCGATCAAATAAAACTCGCTGTCGACGAAGGGAATCATGCAGCTTCAGTATTCGTAGATTTAAGCAAAGCGTTTGAGAAAATAAATCACCGCATCTTATTTGGTAAGCTTGAATCATTGGGAATTACCGGCCCAGCCCTCTTGTTACTACAACATTACTTAACAGACAGAATGCAGGTAGTAACCATTTCAGGCGTTCATTCTAAAACCATGTTCACTAATATTGGCGTGCCCCAGGGTTCCATATTGGGTCCGCTTTTATTTTTATCATACGTCAATGATCTGCCTAACTGCCTGTCCTCTTCGAAATGTATACTTTATGCAGATGATACTACTATTATTAATTCCAATAAATGTATTACAACCTTAGTATCTAACCTTAATGTCGATTTACACAGCCTGCTGGAGTGGTGCCATACTAACCAGCTGCAGATAAACCCGTCGAAAACAAAATTTGTTGTATTCACTTCCCACCAACGAACACTTCACTCCATTCCTCCTATCTTTTTGGGCGGAAGTCCTATCCCTGCAAGTTTTTCATCTAATTAGCTTGGCATAGAAGTAGCCAAACATATTAAATTTATTGAACACTTAACCAAACTAAAACAGAAGATTACCTACGGGATTAGGGTACTTCTAAAAGCACGAAACATATTTGACCGTCAAATATTACTATCATTATACTTTTCACTTATTCATTCCCACATTAACTACTGCGTTACTTGCTGGGGAAACACTTACGTAACCCATTTAAACTCATTGCAAATCCTGCAGAATCAGGCTGTTAGGATAATTACATTTAGCCCATATAACAACAACGCTTCATTTCTTTTACGGACTAATCACATTCTTACAGTCACACAACTCGTTAAAGGAACACTAAAGTGAAAAATTATTTCTTCTGCATCAGTAAATTACCGTTCTACAATACCAAAAAACACCACTCTTACAACGATGAGACGTTTGGTAAGCCAAAAAAAGCGCAAGAACGAAATACGGGTGGCGACGCCTACTTAAGTTCCCACACCTGGGGGCTGTGACGTCTTGGATTTTGATGGCATCTTCTAGGGCCTACTAATTATATATAGCGGTACAGATTGACTACACTGTGTTCTAAAGGACCCAAATATTAAACATGGCATGTTTGGGGAACCTTTATTCAGCCAATGCTACCCAAATGTGAAAACATACTTTGGAATCCCTGACGTCAGGCTGACGTACCGGCGCTGGGGTTGCGGCACGAAATTCAAATACTGATACTTGGACCTTCATTTTCTCATCTAATAATCAAACTATTTTTTTGAAATGACTGCCTGCAGGGTTCTCAAACAGTGCTTCATTAGTCGTAACTGATTTATTGTTTCGCTTTAGTGTCCCTTTAAATATAATCTAGGTACCTTTTTGTTCCGTCAAATCAATTACACACGATGCGATATTTTGATACCACAATCTTCTCTATTAAATACTAATATTACCACGTTTGCAATAAATAGGAACTTCGTTTTACCTAAAATACATACTAATTATGGCAAACAGAGCGTCCATTTGTCATCTATCGCATTCTGGAACACACTACCATTATACATAAAACACTTAAAATTCACGAATTCAAGAAACAACTAAAAGATTACATTCTGTCGAATGCTGATGCCTAGTCCATACTCGCAACCATTCTTTCAGGGTGCCTTCATTTCATTTTCATTGCCATAACGCTAGGTTTCTGTTTGTGCCTCACATATACATTCGAGTTAGCAAATTATACTGTGTTCGTCACGTCATCTACGCTTTTACTTTATCAGTTGTCAACGAGATTGTGTTACAGTGCTTTTTTTTCATGACATTTATGCATATGTAATTCTTCCATCATGTTATTCATACTAAAACCTGTAATTTTTCTATGTTAACAATTTGTTGAAACTGCTGTACTTTTGTTTTATTGCGTTTACTTTGTAAAGGAGGTGCCATTGCAGTCTTTGACTTCGGGACCTCCTTCTGAATATTAACAACTTGTAATCTTTCTAATGATCTCAATAAAAACCGATTCTGATTCTGATTCTGATATCTGCTGAAAAATGCTATGAAATATGTTACGAAAATCAATGATCTAATGTCTCAAACAGTCAAACAAAGAGACAATGGTAGCTATTAAGCGATTTCTTAAATGGATCATCACCGTCGTCGTCATCATCATCATCGTCATCATCATGTTTTATGTCCACTGCAGGCCGAACGCCTTTCCCTGCGATTTCCAATTAGCCCTTACTTTTTTATTACTTTTTCACTTTCTATTACTTTACATCAAAGATCTTTCTGGGAGTATAAACACGGCTCACTGCGTTTTATATGCCGACGATACGACTATTTACTTACATGTATTAACACTGTCACTACTAAATTAAATACTGTTCTTTATAGCGTCTCCAAGTGATGCTTCGAAAATTATTTACTTAATAATCCAAATAAATCTAAATTTCTGGTTTTGAAATCACCTCAACATAAGCTACCCTCATTACCAGGCATCACAATTGACTGGCATTTCATTTGTGCCAGTGGTAGCGTATCTTTCCTTGGCGTTCACCTCCACACTAACCTTAAGTTCTTTAACCACATTGCTCATATGAAAAAGATGGCAGCATTCGGCATTCGTGCATTGCTTAAAGCACGCTCAAATTTTTCTCATCAGACTGATCTGTGTCTTTACTTCGCGTTCATTCATACTCATATCATCTTTGGCATCGTATCATGTAGAAATACTTATCAGTATCATCTTTCATGCCTACGGCACTTACAAAATCGAGCTATTGGAATTATTGTTCATTGTCCTCGTGACGGTAGCGCATCTGCTCTCCTTTGTTGCAACATCATCTTAACCATTATTAACCTGTTTCGCTTTAATTTAATTTTGTTGGTCCATAAATAAATACCAAATCAACTTTCTATGAATTTCGTCGATTCTGAGCTTTTAGTAAATACCAAGGGTACCATATTTGCTGCTAACAATAATTTTTTGCTACCTAAGATTTCAACTAATTACGGTAAGTAATTCGTTCTGAGCGATCACATTGTGGCATCATTTAACGACGTCTCTAAAATCCAAATTTTATTTAATCTCCTTCAAGAATTCGTTTATAACCTATTTGTTAAATTTTTGATGTTCTTGCTTGTTGAGTTGTACTAGTTTTGTGTTCTCATCTACAGTATATATTTCTCAATTGGAATGGCTGATAGCGCCGAGTGCAATGCCTGCGGTGTCGAGGAAACCATAGAACACCTACTGTGCTACTGCCCATCTTATGAAAATGAAAGGCAAGACCTCTGCACAGCTCTCAATCAGCTAGATGGAAAGCCGTTCACCTTGAACAAGATCTTGGGATCATGGCCTCGCATATCACAGCTACAAAAGGCCACAAAAGCGCTGCTGCGATATTTGAAAGCGACCGGATTGAGTCAACGTCTGTGATCCGGACTGAGTGACCGACTGATATCTCCAGTGGACTTTCTCTTTTCTTTTAATCTTTCCGTCCCCCTTTCCCTCTCCCCAGTGTAGGGTAGCCAACCGGGCTCAGTCCTGGTTAACCTCCCTACCTTTCATTTATCATTTTCTCTCTCTCTCTCTCTCTCAATTTCTTCAGTTTCTGCTTTAGTGCGTTCTTAAGTTTTCCTTTCCGTTATGCTTACTGTTAGTTCTTACTTGATATATCTGTTCTATTGCTTGTACTGCTGCTAATCCTTGTATTATTTAAATGTAATCTTCTACGAGGGTCCTGTTGCAGGCTCGTACTTCGGTATCCTCGTCTGTATATCTTATATGCTACAATTAACACAGGATGTAAAAATAAAAACTGATTTTATTTTATTTGATCGGCTTCCCACACTTGACGTACACTTTTTCTACTCTCACACTCTTAATGCTGATGCATCAAAGGAGAAAAGATAAACGTAAAATACAAGCGTTTATGTTTCAGCTACCTTCGCGTACCTTATTCGCAGTTTTAATGAACAGATGAAGTAGATAAGGGCACACATGATCTAACGCTCTGAATGGGATGAATTCGCGTTTATAGTTGTGTTCAGCGCAGCCGCGTAACGCTGTCATGGCAACCGCAGCTCCCTTGAACGACTTGTCTGCACTGGGACATATCGACGCACGTATGTTGTTTATTAGTGCGAAATCATGATATGTCCCATGAGGCAGAAAAGTCGGCGTTGTCCGCAACGAGTGGTACGAGACATAACTGTGACGTCATCAGCGCCTTGTATGACGGTAGTAGTAACTGCGAAGATAGTAAATGATATAGCAATGTTAATTAGTGGTAATTACTGTTAATTAAAGTGAATCGAGACGAATTAAGGCTAATTACGATGAAATAAAGTGATGTAAACTCAATTAAAGTTAGAACAAATTAGAGCAAGGTGACTTAAGGTGGAGTAAAAGTTAAAGTGGTATGAAGTGACTGAACGTGAATGAAAGTGAATTAAGGTGGATAAAGGTGGAGTTGTGAAGGACACGGGACAATGTGCCACGTCGCGTATCATAGACGTAACCAATTATTTGGAGAAGTCATTATGCTTTCGCATTCAAATCACGTAAGTGTACTGAAGTGAATGTCAAATTTAATTTCCGGTGACCGCTTTTCATCACTGAACCACTCTTATAAAGTTATCGCTATGAACAATACGCAAGACTACCACTCAGTGCTAGCTAACATATAATGCTAACATGCAGATACCGAGGAACCAGAACGTCAATTCGGACATAATCTAGATGCTTATATGTGCGGCCACACTTCAGGTTAAATATTTCTTTTTCCCAAGGATAAATCTGTTCATCTTGTCTTGATAACTTGAAAACAAAGTAATGCAGAAAGTAAAAACCAAAAAAGAAAATCTAATGCCGCGCTTCATGCCACTTTCTGAGACTGGTGCCAATGGTATGAAAAACGCAAAGAAGAGTGATGCATCATGTCACGTGAAAAGAGTGGCTTGTTGCTAATACTTGTTCCCCCCTCGACACGTCGCCCATTAGCGGAATATCGTACAATCAATTAGATGGTTCAGCGTAGAGAATTGCCTTCCAGCAACAAATAGACTGACGCTTCGCAAAGCGCACGTCTTATCAATCATTCACGTTTCGTCGGCCCGGTACTTTTCTGGTTCCTCTGAGAGTAATTAGGGCGATGGCTGTACGCGCCGAGATCCCATATTTTCTTTGATATTTTTCGTTGCTTTACGCCCACAAAAGGGGTGGGGTAACGGCTCATCGCTGATTCATAAAGAGGACGAGCGCGGTGTATTGGACTGCATGTACCGGGGGCGGCATGCTGATATCGCACGAACAACGCACACGCACGCACGGGCGCTGCCTCTCTCTCGGTAGATGTTTCTTCATGGCTGAACTTCGCGGTCATGTCGCTACGAGCACATTAAATTAACGCGCTTAGCTTTTACGACTAAAACGCAAGATTATTTAGAAATAATTCGATGCGTTACCTAATTTGCGTTTGACAATGCTTATGATGCGCGGCCAGCATTCGTTTACCAAATAAATTACCAAGCACGGTACACAGGTAAACATAAAGACTTCTCACTCGAACACCGCGGGAAACCGCTATCAGAACGCTGGAGGGAGGAAACGCGGCAGCAGCAGCGAGCGAATTGACTTCCGTGCTGCCTCTTGCTTCAATGCGAACTAACCGTTGAAAGCACAGCGCATACGAAGCTACCAGCACTCGGCGCACTTTGTCCACACCGCAAAAAAGCTTTGAAGATGAAGCCCGCACGACCGTGCACTTTTTCCGCATCGCAGATTGTTTTCAAGACAGGGCACCCGCGTGGCCGCACCGTGCGCAGCAGCTGGTTGAGTATTTTGTGTTCGTGAAGTATAGTGGAAGCACTACACAACAGAATGGGCTTACGGCCATTTACGGATGGCTTGGCTCTGCTAATGCTGTAGTGGCGTTACATGTGGTGGATAGGTATTACCTTATGTTGTAATACAATAATTGACGTGGCTATCAAGTCCTTACCACAGAAAATTTATTGTTCTTTATTAGCATATATAACAGTGCTTCCTTGACCTTAGATCAGAAAAATATGCATTGCACGAAGGAACGCAGCATCTCTGTTCTCAAGCTTTGAAGGCTCCAATATTGCTTACACGAAGGAACGTAGCGTCTGCATTGAATAGCTTTGAAGCCTCCAGTATTGCCTGTCATTTTACGTATTGCAGGAATCTCCATTTCCGCAAAATATTATGCTTATTCAAGGGCAAATTTCCAAGTATCAGAAGAGGATTGCAAGGCTTCTACGACAGTAGGTGAAGACACCCAACACAGTCAAAGTGTTTAATTGATTGAGAGGCCATTATCCTTGCAGCTGTTTAATGAGGGACGCACTGGCTTACACATTCGAGATGAGTAGCTGTGCGCGTCCAATTATTTTTGTAGCCATTTTATTTTGGCACGCAACTATTCACATAATTTTGCTACCTTAATTCACCCTGTTTCGCAGAAGTACACGAAGAAGCGTCATATTTTTTTTCTTCTAGAACGATCCCATCTTGAGCAAATTAATTTCTGGCTTGTCTGTGCAGTCCTTTTTTTTCATTCTCTGGATAGTTGCAACACGTCTTGTATGTGTTTTGCTTGCGTAAAGTCATTGCCATCACGCCATTAATTTCCGGCTATTATCCATTACTTGCATTTCGCAGTTTCTTTCTGTTTTCATGTCTGCCACTTTTCTCACAATCTTGCTGCAATAAATTGTTGTCTGCTATTTTCTTATCCTTGGCTGCGCAGCAAGTTGATTTATATTGAAGGAACACGGCACATTTATTGACGATACTCCTTTTAGTGTGAGTTACTAGAAGTGCAATATCGCAAACGATAAAGTTCTACTTCCTCATCAGTTGGCTGTCCAGAGGGCCCACGATGCGGCGGTCGGGCATGGCCTGACTGTCCCAACGTGGGAGCGGCCCGCAGCGCGCTGAGTCGCGTACCTTAGGACCTTCATTAAAGTTTTGCATCCATCCATCCATCCATCCATCCATCCATCCATCCATCCATCCATCCATCCATCCATCCATCCATCCATCCATCCATCCATCCATCCATCCATCCATCCATCCATCCATCCATCCATCCATCCATCCATCCATCCATCCATCCATCCATCCATCCATCCATCCATCCTCAACAGTTAGCATGATTGCTGTGCTAAGTTGCAGCGTGAAACAGCAAATATGTGCTTAAATGAAACTAACATAAACTCAAACACGTTTGCGCGCTCATCGTCACAACATAGAAACAGCGGCACAAGTGCCTGCATGAAACCACTCAATTTATACAACGTTATGGGTCACAAAAAAAGTAATATAAAACGAAACGAAACTGAAATCATGGCCTTCGAGATTCGGCGGCGTGAGGTGACCATCTTGGAGGCTGATGGGTTTCGCCGATTGCGCTGGCGCGTTGGGAGTGAAAGTCGGCCACAGGCACCCACAGAAGTGTCCACTCTACGTTTACTATATTACTCTATGGTATATATAGAACTGGGATATAGAGTTAGAGCACTGCGAGAAAACGGATGCGAGATGGCGCAGCGCGCTCACGCTGGAGAGAAAAAGAGAATAAACGTTTATTGCAGTTTATTGTAGCAGAGGTTGTTTGGTTATGGTGCGTGGAGACCCTCTTCCAGGGCCCCACTGCTTACAGCGGCTCGCCAGGCCTGGTCAAGGGTCACCAGTTGGCTTCCCAATTCCACTTCCGCGAGTCGCGCCTCCCAGGGCCAGTTATGGAGAGTGTTGTATAGCAGCAGCGAGATGGCAGCCGCCGGGCGTGACGTGCACTGGAGTATTATGTGTTCTAATGTCGGTGTTCCTTCGCACCATGGGCGTTTATGGCTGTACTTGTCTGAGTGCATTTTGTGTACCCTGCATATATGTAGAAAAGTGTTTGTTTGGAGGCGGCGCCAGTCCCGCGCTTGCCTCCTGTTTAGGTCTGGGTGAGGAGGGGCTTTTGTTCGCCTACTTAGTCTTTGTAATTCGAGGTTTTCTGTTGGGCGCTGCATCGACGTGCGTGACGTCATAGCCGCAGAAGCGCAGGCCACGTGCACAGGCGCGGTCGTGACACTCTTTCCCCCTCCCCCCCTACCCGTCTCCATTCCCGTCAACGTAACTTCTACCGGACACGGACGTAAGCAGCCCAGGGTACCCCCCTGGGAACGCACGCGGGCGATGCATACGGGGGCCAGAGGTACATGCTACATGCTCTGAGTGTACGTATTCGGGTGCTGGGGTCCCGTCAGGCAGAGCACATCTGCCTTTTGCCCTTGTATCCGACGCCTTGTTGTCTCAAATAAATAAAGACTATTATTATTATTATTATTATTATTATTATTATTATTATTATAAACAGCTTCGCTGTAAAAACTGTTGTAGATGGTCCATGTAATAATATTCACGTGCAGGAAAACATGTGGCACAACTGTACGCTCCATGCTTCAGTTTTACAGACCTTTATTTCTAGGTTTTCTACGCTACAGCCGCTACAGCCCACGTTACAGTGCCAATCATTGCGCACGTGTTTAGGACTTCCTCGCTGCCTGTTAACATCTGCCACAATCATGCTCGCTCAAGATCATCCCATCCAAACCTACGTTTCTGTGGATTGTCTCAAGCCGCATATTCGTCCTCTTTCCCGCGTGGCTGATCACCACCCGACGCTCTTGCACTCGCAGAGACCTCGTGTAGTGTTTCCTTAATGACATCTGCATATGGACGTCTGCAGTAACACGCCTACAGTTGCGAGCGAGAATTCAGAGAGCCGCCACACAAACTGTTCTCTACCTTCGTAATCGAGGCCTGGAAATTTCCTCAGAGAAATGCGCACTAGTGCCATTTACGCGCAAACCCATGGCCAACTACAATGTAATGATAAATGGCCAAATAATACGACGGGTCCGATCGTACAAGTTCCTAGGTGTCATAATCGACAGGGACTTGTCATGGAGCCCACACGTATCATACGTGAAAAAACGGTTGACAGGCATCTGTCACCTCTTCAAGTTTTTCGCTGGCAAGACCTGGGGAATGTCGCCAAGTGCGATGTTGCAACTGTACAGGGTGCTTTTCCTAGGATTTCTGCGATACAGCTTGCCAGCAATAAACAACACAGGTAAAACAAATCTGCGCACAATACAAAGTCTTCAGGGTCAAGTGCTCCGGATCTGTCTAGGCCTGCCTCAGAGTGCTTCAACAGTGGCTACGATAGCAATCGCTGGAGATCACCTTGTCAGGACCCACATTGAAATTGAAGTACTCAGGACCCATATAAGGCATCTGACCAGGACTCCTCGTCACCACTTGGCCTCCCTAACAGCGGACAGACCACACACATCTTTCAGCCGGACGATAACCGCACATGATGAATCATTGCCAGCTTGTTTCACCCCGGCTGCGAGACCTTCGATTCCTCCATGGTGCCTCGCTCAGCCAAAAATCAACATCACAATACCTGGTATCTCGAAAAAAGCTGATCTATCATCGCCAGCCCTTAGACAGCTCACGCTACTACATTTGTACGAGAATTACCGTGATTCTACGCATATTTACACTGATGGATCTGTCCTTCCAAGTAGCTCCGCGGCGGCAATCTTCATACCAGCGAAAGCTACAACAATCAAATTTAAGACGACCCACGCGACAACATCGACGGCAGCAGAGCTCGCAGCGCTCTTTACTGCCCTTCATCACATTGGTGATGAACCACCACATAAATGGACAATATTCTGCGATTCGAAGGCGGCACTGCAGTCTCTAGTGTCACCTTTAGGACGCGGACCACACGAACAACTAATATTCCATATTACAGAGACGTTGCAACATATAAGTGAAGCAGGCCATGAGATAACCTTCAGTGGCTTCCAAGTCACTGCGGGATTATCGGCAATGAACGGGCGGATCACGCTGCCCGCTCAGCCCATACTGAGGAGCGCCACGTCCCAATTCCTCATTCTAGAACTGACGCAGCACGGAAGCTCCGCCTACTTGCTCGGCAGTGCACCGCGTCGCAATGGAATGAGCCACATTTAAGAAACACGCGACTGTACTCACTTGATCCAACACTAAGTCTTCGAGCGCGATCACAGCTTCGCCGTAGAGACGCCACGCTTTTATATCGACTTTGGTTGGGCGTTGCCTTTACTAAAGCCTATGCATTCCGCATAGGGATGACCGACAGCCCAACCTGTGACCACTGCGGCCATGAAGAATCAATTGGCCATATTTTGTGTGCCTGCCCGCAGTACAGTACACAGAGGGCATGCCTTCGCCACGAACTTGACCAACTGGACGACCAAGCGCTATCCGAAAAAAGAATTCTACAACATCGAAAGGACCTACCGTCACTGAAGAAGGCCGTGCAAGCGCTATTGCGCTTTTTGCGATCTACCGGCCTGTGTGAACGACTTTAACTGGAACGCCTTTTGTGTGTGTGTGCCTCCATGTGTGCGTGTTTTTTTCCCCCTTTTTTTGCGTTTTCCTCTCTGTCATCTTTCTAACCCCTATCCCCCATCCCCAGTGTAGGGTAGCAAACCGGAGACTCATATCTGGTTAACCTCCCCGCCTTTCCTCTTCATTCTCTCTCTCTCTCATCACCAATCCAGATTGTCTTTCATCAAGATACACATAAGCAGCAAGGCCGTCATTTCTTTTGTGGTATGTCTAACAGACTCAGGTGCAAGTATTCAGGGTGTAAAGAAGAAGGCTAATCACCCAGAAATAGCACTGAAACAGATGGTGCTGCTATTAATGAATGAGATATACAAATACGCATCTATACCGAAGATTCGGTCTCATCTACCAGCTCTTCAGGTGCCGTTGTCATTCCAGTACGACGTGCAGCACGAAGCTCTCCTGACAGCAGTGAACCGGCTGGAGTCTAGACCATTTTCGGAAAGGAAGATCTTTGGACCATGTCCTTACGTATTGATGGTACAGAAAGCTACAAAAGTGTTATTGCAGTACCTTGAGTCGACAGGTCTTGGCGACCGTTTGTAGACTCGCTGCCAACTTTCAATTGTGCGCGAAACTGGGCTATCTCTGTCCTCTTCACTTTCTTTTCATTCCGATATCCCCTTCCCCCACTGCAGGGTATCAAGCCGAACGCGTGTCTGGTTAACCTCACTGCTTTTCCTTTGTTCTATTTGTTTTTCTAATACCAGTAGCCACTCTACACTTGAAATAGGTGATATGTCATCCAAATGTTCCATTTGAGTCTAACGTCACTCGAAGAAATCAGCATTCACTTACTGTATGGTGTTACAGTTGGCGTGTAACACCCCGGGCAAAAAGGATACTCGAAAGACCCTGCTCAACCGAAACGGAGGATGGATCCCTAATTTGCTATGGTGTCTCGTGTGGTTGCCGGTCAGGCAGGCGCCCCACAGTGATGACAGGCCCCTTTATGTGTGCGACCAAGAGAAGAACCCTTTCCACGAACTGTCCAACTCTATAGGGGAAAACGCTTTCCGCGAACCAAACAGGACCCGCGGGTTGCCGCCAGAGGAGGCAAGCCCGTGCCAACTCACCTGGGAGAAGGGATCCGTCGCCTATCCCCGACCAGACTCCGTGGGTTGCCGCCAGAGGAGGAAAGCCAGTGCAAACTCACCTGGGAGAAGGGATCAGCCGCCCATCGACAACCAGACTCAGTGCCTGTCACGTGACGTTGACGTGAGCAAGATGTACTTCCATTCATTCTCTTCTTCTATATCCTTCACCAACCATTGAATAAACAGCGCAAGTTTCGCACTAGAAAATCGTATCGTCCCTGCCTGGTCGCCATGGTCTACCGGACGCCTGCAACCTGCCGACAACGCCACGCTACCCAATAGTAACGCCCCGCAGGGGCGTCTGCGTCAGCAGGCGTTTGGTGTGTTGCGACACCACGGACCCGAGCACACGAGGGTTGGACCCTCCCGCGTGTAGCCGTGCGCTGCTTAGCCGTGTCTGGGGAAAAGAGGATTCTGGGGGTTGAGCCGATGCTGGGTGTTTGGACCTTTAAGGCCCCCCGGTGGAGGCAACACACCTCTTCGGCCTCGGCTTCACATAGACGGCACCTCCAGACTGACCCACCTGGAGGAAATCAGCAGTCGCCTTTTCCTGTCTCTCTCTTCCCACAACCTTCGTCTTTCCCTTACATTCCACCTTTCCTGTCTTCTTCTCTTTTCTATTTACTTCCTTCTTCTTGGCGGCAAGGGTTAACCCTGTGTGGCTATCCAACCTTGGGTACACCATATTTGGTTATAGTGGCGGCGTACGACTGGCGTCGTGCAGACTTGCATGCAAGCTCTGCCGCGTCCCCTCGTTGGGCTCCGTGGTGGGTGGTCGGCGCTGTTGCCGAATTTTTATATATTCTCATGGAAACTCCTTTCCCTAAACTTCCTGATCGCCCTCAGAAACGAGGGCGCACCGAAGATGTCTTTACGTTTTTTGGCAACAGACTACAAAGCTTTCTCCAATTCCACGTCATCCATTCCGACAAACCTGAAAAGACGATGAGAATGATTTCACCTTTCCTTGTGTCAAAATGTCTTACCGAAGCACTTGGTGCAGGTTACAAGGCATCAAAGATGGCTAGTGGAGATCTCCTTCTGGAACTCCGCGATGCGAAGCAACATGAAAGCCTTCCTAATCTAGTTAAATTTGGAGAAATTCCAGTCACTATATCCGCGCACCGAACTATGAATACGAGCCGTGGTGTTGTCTCTGATGATGATCTAATGGAGCTGACAAAAGCCGAACTGATGGAAGGCTGGACCGAACAGAATGTTATCAATGTCAAGCGAATTATGCTAAGGCGTGACGGTAAGGAAATCAAGACAAAGCATCTTATACTCACTTTCGGCTCAAGCATCCTGCCCGAGGCAATCGAGGCAGGCTATGTAAAGCTACGTGTCAGACTCTATGTCCCAAATCCTCTTCGATGCTTTAAATGCCAGCGTTTCGGGCACAGTTCCCAGAACTGCCGAGGCCGGCAGACATGTGCTAAATGTAGTGGCGGAGACCATACTTCTGAAAATTGCGAAAGCGCTCTACACTGTGTCAACTGTGATGGCGAGCACGCCGCATACTCACGCTCGTGGCCGTCATGGAAAAAAGAAAAAGAAATCGTGACGATAAAAGTTAAAGAGAATATTTCATTTAAAGAAGCGCGCAGGCGGGTTTCCTACCTGCCCAAGAGCAGCTTTGCCGATGTGGCGCGTCAGGGGGCAGCGCCACAACGGCCTCCGGCGACTGTCCGACCCACACCCAGTGAGGCGGCAGTGACGCCTCCCGCCCCCCGGCGGCTGCAGCTAGCGCTGCTACGCCAACCCAGCAGAAGGGGCCATCTACCTTCGAGCAGGTGGCCTCAAAGGTCTCTTCCACAGGGACGAGGCCTTCTTCTCGAACGCAGCGCTCGCAAGAGCGCCTGTCCAGCACCTCTTCCGAGGTGATGGACACAACCAGCCAGACGGCGCCGCCAGCGCCTAAGGAGCGGCGAGATTCTCGCAATAGCTCCCAAAAAGAAAAGCACCGTATTTTGGCGCCCTCAAAGGGCTCCGTGAGGTAACTCGTCTTTCTTAAACACACAGCACATAAACCACATTCAATATGGATACGCAAATAATACACTGGAATGTCAGAGGTCTGCTGCACAATCTTGATGATATCAAAGAACTCCTATACAAGTATACTCCAAAAGTGCTGTGTGTTCAGGAAACACACCTCAAACATACGCAAACAAATTTCCTTCGACAATATGCTATATTTCGTAAAGACCGCGATGACACCCTTGTCTCATCCGGCGGTGTTGCAATCATTGTAGACAGAGGTGTTGCTTGCCGGGAAGTAGAACTTCGTACGCCCCTAGAGGCAGTTGCTATCCGAGGGGTGTTGTTTGATAAGCTGGAAACTATCAGCTCCGTATACATTCCTCCAAATTATCAACTTAATAAAAGCGAATTTCAAAACTACATAGATGAACTTCCCGCACCGTACATAGTTGTCGGAGATTTAAACGCAATCACAACAGTTTGTGGGGAGACTCTCGTTGCGATGCGAGAGGTCGTCTAATTGAAAACTTTGTTTTTTCCTCAGGAGCATGTATACTTAATAAGAAGGAGCCGACGTACCACAGTGTGGCACATAATACATACTCCTCGATTGATTTAAGCATAGTGTCGAGTACACTAATGCCGTACCTTGAGTGGTCCGTTTTGAAGAACCCCTTTGGAAGCGACCACTTTCCAGTTATATTAAACTTGACCAAACAAGATGAATCCTTGCCACATGCTTCCCGGTGGAAGATCGAGTCGGCTAACTGGGAACTTTTCCGCGAACTAACATATACAATCCGGGATGAAATCGATTCTTTCAATATAGACGATACTGTGGCGTATATCACATGCCTTATAATTGAGGCTGCGAGAAAATAATTCGCGAAACTAATGGAATGTCGAATAAGCGTCGTATTCCATGCTGGAACGAAGAATGTAAAAAAGCACGGAAAAACCAGAACAAAGCTTGGGGACGACTTCGCGACTTTCCAACCGCCGAAAACTTGATTAATTTTAAACAAATAAAGGCTCAGGGTAGAAGAACACGTCGACGTGCTAAAAGGGAGAGCTGGGAGAAATACATCTCTGGCATAAATTCCTACACGGACGAGGCGAAAGTTTGGACAAGAGTGAATAAATTAATAGGCCGGCAGGCGCATCCTCTACCCTTGGTTAGCACCCACGGTGATAGCCTGGAGGCTCAGGCGGATTGTCTAGGTGAACACTTTGAATATGTTTCAAGTGCATCGCACTACACAGAATCTTTCCTGATGTGCAGAGAGACAGCCTCTTAATCACAAAGACTCCTCGAATGAAGCTTACAGTCGTCCATTTAACTTAGCGGAACCAAAGGCGTCTCTCGCTTGTTGCAAAAACTCGGCGCCAGGCGGCGACCGCATTATGTATGAAATGATTAAATACCTCCACCCTGAAGCACTGAAAACGCTCCTATCTCTTTTCAATGCCATGTGGGCGGCTGGGTGTATTCCGTCCTCATGGAAAGAAGCCATAGTCATCCCGATACTTAAACAAGGCAAAGACCCGTCCTTAGCCAGCAGCTACAGGCCAATAGCGCTAACAAGCTGTCTGTGCAAGCTGTATGAAAAAATGATTAACCGGCGCTTAATCTCTTTCCTAGAAAATAACAAAACACTAGACCCCTTCCAGTGTGGGTTCCGAGAAGGTAGATCGACAATAGATCACCTCGTCCGCATCGAGGCGAACATCAGAGATGCGTTTATACATAAGCAGTTCTTACTCTCGGTATTCTTAGACTTAGAGAAAGCATACGATACGACATGGCGCTTCGGTATATTGCGAGATCTTTCCGCGATGGGGGTCCGAGGAAATATGTTAAACACAGTCAAAAGCTATTTATCCAACCGCACGTTTCGTGTGAGAGTGGGCAACGCTTTATCTAGAACATTCACTCAGGAGACTGCGGTGCCGCAAGGGGGTGTGCTTAGTTGCACACTGTTTATTGTAAAGATGAAATCCCTGTATACAGTCATACCACGCACAATGTTTTATTCTGTATATGTCGATGACATACAGATAGGTTTTAAATGATGTAACATTGCGATCTGCGAGCGACAGATACAGCTCACATTAAACAAATTATCTAAATGGGCGGATGCAAATGGCTTTAAAATAAATTGCCGCAAAAGTACGTGTATACTCTTTTCAAGCAGAAGAGGCATAACACTAGTGCCGAAACTCACCATCAATCAAGAGCAACTATCTGTGAGCACTGAACACAAATTCCTGGGAGTAATTCTAGATTCCAAGCTTACTTTCATCCCCCATCTCAAATATTTGAAGGCAAGATGTTTGAAAACGATGAATATTTTAAAAATTCTGTCTCGCACAACCTGGGGAAGTGATCGAAAATGTCTCCTAAACTTGTACAGGAGCCTTGTCCGTTCTCGTCTTGACTATGGTGCTATAATCTATCATTCTGCAACACCGAGCGCCCTAAAAATCCTAGACCCTGTGCATCACCTAGGTATCCGCCTAGCGATCGGTGCTTTCAGGACAAGCCCTGTAGAAAGTCTCTATGTAGAATCAAACGAGTGGTCACTTCGTCTACAGAGGTCATATTCCAGCTTTACAAATTTTCTCAAAGTAAACTCGAATCCTGAACACCCTTGTTACACAATTGTAAATGATGTTTCCTGTGCCACACTTTTTAATAATCGGCGTACAGTCAGGCAGCCCTTCTCGCTCCGTATAAGGAATCTTAGTGAAGAAATGTCTGTCCCACTTGTAGAACACCATCTAATGCATCCAGCGAAGCTGTCACCGCCGTGGCAGTGGCAGCTCCCGGAATGTGACATGTCGTTTATTGAAGTCAGTAAGCATGCTTCTGAGATGCACATTCGAATGCACTTCCGTGAACTTCGGTCGAAGTATTGCTGCCCGGAGTATTACAGCGATGCATCTAAGTCACAAGCCGGCGTCTCTTATGCAGCAGTTGGTCCGTCCTTCTCCGACTCTGGCATCTTGCATGCGCAGACAAGTATCCTTACGGCGGAGGCCTATGCATTATTATCAGCTGTAAAACACATAAAACAATTAAAACTAGGAAAGTCAATTATATATACCGACTCTCTGAGCGTTGTTAAGGCGTTAGTATCGCTTAAAAAGCACAAGAACCCTGTAATTAATGACCTTTATACGCTCTTGTGTGCTGTCTATGGGTGTAATCAACGTCTCATTATATGCTGGGTGCCAGGGCACAGAGGCATTGAGGGTAATGTGCTCGCTGACGAAATCGCCACATCCACAGCAAGAAAAGATTTGAACTGTTCCGTAGGTGTCCCCGCCATAGATTTAGGACCTTTTATTCGCAAAAAACTAAGAGATTATTGGCAACATTTGTGGGACTCGCAAACCTCGAATAAACTTCATTTAATCAGGCCACATTTAGGCACCGCCCCATCTATAGCAAAATTACGAGAGACTGATGTCGCGTTCTGTCGACTAAGAATAGGGCACACATACAGTACACACAACTTCTTGCTGACTGGTGAGGAACCTCCTACATGTGGTAGATGTGGTAAGAGACTAACGGTGATCCACGTCCTCGTGGAATGTAGGGAAACAGAATGCGAGAGAAAAAAGCACTTTCCCTTGGCGTATCAACACCATATCCCATTACATCCTGCACAATTTCTCGGCTCGAACCCGTTATTCAACACCACATCAGTTTTAAATTATTTAAATGACATTCAAACATTGCACATTATCAGACCAAGTGTTACGTAGTACGGCCTCTTAGCAGAGGCTCCTGCTGCGTTTGTTACATTAGCATAGCACGTGTCTCCAAGCCCTTGCATTCAAGGGCCCTGGTGAGACATCAGTGCTGCGTTCACTACATGTTTTGTTTCATCATCCGCGTGTAAGATGACAGTTCCATAGTTCACATCTCTGGTCATCGTCATTGTTTTAATACTTATTTATTTTACGCAATCCAGAGCGACTGATTTTAGGCCTATTTACAGCCATGCCACATCCACCATTCGAAGTACATTTCTTCACTTCACGAACAATCCATGGGAAACCGATCACCATGTGTATGGCGCTCTTTGGTCATATCTGGCCCTTGCGCCAAAAAACCCCATACATCATCACCATCAACCCAATAGTAACGCCGGCGCAACAATTCATGACATGCAGTAAGCGGGAATGAATTCTGGTTTCTTCTGACTGGAATGAAAAAAAGAAAGGATAAATTACGTTTTGGAAGGATTTATTTTTACACAGTTAAGACGGTACCAGCATAACGTATTATTCAGATCAATGTTTAACATTGTAGTCGGTGAAGTAATCAGCAGATCGGTTGCAAGTACAGCGGTATCATCAGCGTAATGGAATGCTTCACTTTCTGAAAGACAACTAGGTAAGCTGCTTATGTAGAGCAAGGTAGGTACTCTTTAAGAGTCCACCTAGTGGTTATGTCCATTTTATCTGCTGCTGAAGTGCTGATTCGCTGTGGCGCCTCTTTGCTGCGGACGCGCAGCCAAGACCAGCCAATCAGAGCTTCAACAGCAGATGCAATAGACATGACCACTCGGTAGACTCTTACAGACTACCTCCCCAGGACAAGTAGCGGGTGCAGTCTGCGTACCTGCGGAACTACGTTATTTGTTATTCTGAAACTAGAAACTGAGCAGCTAACACATACAGCTTGTAGTCTATCAGTCAGGTAACTTTTAATAAGCGCCGGTGCAGGCCCATCGACGCCTGCTGCACATAGTTCGGCGATTAAAATTACGGGGTCTATGGAGTCAAATGGACAGGTGGATGAAGACTGAGCCCACGTAGCAGCCAGAATCTGTGACATTTCTTTATTTTATCATGTAGGAAAAGTAAAGCATGGTCAGTCGAAGAGCCTGCACTGAAACTGAATTGATCTGGAAAAAGAATGTTAAATTTTGAGAAGTACAGAGTTATGTGCTTTTCAATACACTTTTCTATAACTTAGGTGATGGACAGTTTTCTAGTTTCTCTATAATAGACGCTTGCAAATGGTGGAAATCTTAGCGACCGGTTACAGAATGGTTGGCCGCCGAATACTCGTTGGAGCTTCACACCTAAAGCAGCGTGATGACTAACTTTCTTAAATGCAGGTGGGATGTGTCATTTCTCCTTTAACGACGCAGCGATACGAAACTTAATTATTTGCCAGAAATTTGGTACGTTATTTCAAATGCGCTCCTGCTGGTTGCTACTACAGCAGCGGTTAGTTCTAGGAATATTGATCGTTGGTATCACTCTGTCTGAGTTCACTTCCTGGTTACGTCTCTAATTCTTTGGATTTTAGAGAACTGAATTTTTAGAAAATTACTAGTTCTCTCGTTTACTGCCCTGAAACGACGAAGTGGGTCGCTCGATTCCAGCGGCCCGACTGGATATACCTCACGACACCCTTCGATAGAACTTTTAACCCCCATGACTACATTTAATCGCTGCCTATTGAATAACAAAGAAAAAAAAAGGAATAGCATGTACATTTATTGAGAAAAGATTTAGGCAATACACTTCAAGAGCACATGTTATTTAATTCACTTCGGATTGTTCTTTTGGTTGAACATGGTTTTGCTATCGCGAACTATGTCCGTTCTAAGCTCATCTTTTTATTTATTACAGTGTCTGCCACCACATGACTTAGATTTAATATCATCCTGAGTGCCACAAAGAAGTCAGTACTACAGTTATCTGGAGCGCTATACGCCATTTGTGCCGCTTGCACGGCGAGAAGCTGTTGACGTGCCATCGCCGAGTCGGATTGCACGCGAGCCGTGATTCTGCTTCTCGGTCAAGCATCACTTAAGAGCGAGTTGGGTCATTTCACGGAAAATTAAATATTCAAAAGCCGCCGCACATGGCGCTGACTGTGCGTGGCCGAGTTCCCGGGTTCCACGCACGCCACTGTTGCCGTGCGCAGCACGCACTCCAGGGCGCTCCGCCGAAACCATCCTGTCTTCACTCCGCTCGGTTTTCTCTTTCCTGCGCTTCAAACGGCCGAGCATTTCGATTGTTGTACGAAAGAGAATAGACTCAATGCATGCCGCATATAGCGCCACGAGGCCTCTCTCTCCGGCAGACACGAACCGGCGGAACGGCGCAGTCGTTTTCTCGAGGCGAGGTCTCGCTCGGCTCGTCACACTGATTGCAACAGCCGTTGTACACTTTTTTACTCCCCCCTTCTCCCCCCTCCCAAGTTCACTAAAAAAGAAAAAAAAAAGAAAAAAAGAAAACAATTGTTCTCGGTGATTGCACTGCAGCGTCCATCAAGTAGCCAGCTCTTTCGACCCGGAATGACTTTTTGTTTCACGAAGAACAACAAAAAAGTGGCTGTGCGAATCTTTTCGCGCATGCCCATGCTAGCTGCGCCTGGAAAACGGAAACGCCGCAAGGCTACCCACGCACTCTACCTTGCAGAAAGAAACAACAAGAGTAGACGTGGTCGATTGAACCTCGCTTCGAGTCAAGTGATTTTCTAGCTCGGACTTCTACCAAGCATTACTCGCTTGATTGCCTGAGCCGATCCCGCTACCTAGCACTGTTCGAGCGAGAAAAAAATTAATCTCTCCGCGAAGCACCGTGGCGAAGGAAGATACGTATCCTTACGAGAACGAATGTGTGGGTTCAAGTTTAAGTTCGGGCTCGTCGGCATTACATTGCCGCTACTGAATGCGCGGGAACAGACAAGTTCGCGGCTGAAGCGTGCTTTGGTGGACCACTCTATATTTTGGTCCATGCATTTTTTTACGCATGGAATAATAGTAACTTAACCTGTAGTAAATAAAGCTAGTTTCTTCGTAGAAACATAGTCAGTGGCAGGATTTTCATTCAGAATTGCGCATCACACAGCACCATTTCTCTGCACTATGACGACTGCCATTTCTAGTTTCCAGTTCTGAGGAATGTAGCGTAGTACACTGCCAAACCAATTGGCTTAATATTGGGTGATCTGCCTTATTTCTGTGTCATCTCGCCATACGTAGCCTTTCTGGCAAAGTGATATACTGAAAAAAAAGAAAAACGAAATAATGTAGTAGTTTCAGAGGCCTCCCTTTCCTGACCTGAGTTTCCACTGCCTTTTCAACTGGTGACAAAGCCGGACAGAAGAGCTTGGCGCGTATGTATATATGTATATACATATTTACAAAGAAGCTCGAGAACAACTTATGGACCGCGCAACGAGCCATGGAATGAGGAATGATAGGCGTAACGATACGGAGACAGGAACAGAGCGGTGTGGATCAGAGAGCAAACGGGGATAGCCGATATTCTAATTGACATTAAGACAAAAAAAAAACAGAAAGAAAATGGAACTGGACAGGCCATGTAATGCCTAGCTTAGATAACCGGTGGACTATTAGTGTTACAGAATGGGTGCCAAGAGAAGGGAAGCGCAGTCGAGGACGATAGGAGACTGGGTGGGGTGATGAAATTAGGAAATTCGTAGGCGGAAGTTGGTATCAGTTGGCGCAGGACAGAGGTAATTGGAGATCGCAGGGAGAGGCTTTGGTCCTGCAGTGGAGATAAAAAAGGCTGATGAGGATGATATGTGTGTGTGTGTGTGTACAGAATATTTATAATTCAGAAATGCCTTGCCTGAATAAAAAAATTAATGTAGTTGAAAAATTGAAAGCCCGTGCTTATATACGGCCTATATACCGCAAAAAGAAGCCTGGCGCTCGCAACCAAGTCAACGAAGCTGCTAGCCTACACATCATTTGTAAGGCCTGTTCTCGAATACGCTAACACAGTCTGGTTTCCGCATACACTGACTAACATAACTAAGCTAGAATCAATACAAAGGAAAGGTGTGAGGTTCATCCATAACAAAGATAAAGATTCACTAACACATCTTTTAACCCAGTCCGGTTTGCGAACACTATCCACAAGAGCGAAACACGCTCGCTTAAAATTCTTGTTTCAACTACTAAATAATAACTATAGGATAGATACCTCCAAATACATTTCATTATCCGAGGCTCGACCTACACGTAACATGCATGCGCACACATGGACAGAATACGCATGTAAAAATGACACATTTAAGTATTCTTTCTTCCCGCTCGCAATAGCAGAATGGAACCAACTTGATCCTACTATCACGAACATTGAATCATTATCCGAATTTACGTCGCAAATAGAAAAAACTGTGTCTGAATAACAGTACCTATTATGCATGCAGGGACACCGGTACAGATTGCTTTATTCGTTAGGAAATTTTAATACACCCTCTAATTTTTGACAGCTTATTCGTTTGTCATAATGATTCCCAAACACTCGTAGTTTTATTTTAGTTACTTCTGTTTTATTACTTGCCCTTAGTAATATCTGTGCTATTGTCATCAAGCATCTTGCTCTTTTCCATTTCCTTCTTTTTCATTATTTACTATTCCGTTTAGTCTTAACATGGTTTACTTGTATGGTACTATGTATAACTTGCACTACTTATGTCGTTTTTTACTTTTTGTATAATCTATACTTTCATTTCCTTGCATTGTACAACTGAATTATTGTATTGCCCAACTGCCACGCTCTCGAAGGAGAGCAGCAATATTGAAAGTAAAAAAATTATAAGAGGGACCTTCATTCACATAAATTGATGTATGTATGCAAATGACTTCGTATTTCCTGTTCACATTGCTACAAGCCACGGCGCTTAAAAAATACTAGGTGGCAACAATATCTTTTTTTTTTTTGCTTGTCCAGTAAGCTGGTTCTCTGCTCTGCATATGAAAAGGAGAACCGACAGCAAAGGATGCTGTTGCATCCGTGTGACTTGGCGGCAGTGTAACTAGTCACTTTCATGCTCAGAAACAGAAAACATTGAAGGACGCACAGCGTTCAGAAAATTAGCTTATCAAGTGTGAGTACGTGTAAACGCACTGCGTCGACTTTCCCTCGTGACAAAGTATCTTTTCCTCGCACTTTCAGGCTAAACACTACTCCACATGTCCTGGAGGTTCTCAGCATCTCAACTGCAGTTGCTTCACACTATTGCTCCATGGGCCAGGTGTTCTCGCTATAGTGTCATTGCGTCATAGCATTTAGGCTTTAGAATAGTTTTATAGAAAAATAGTAAGAAGAAAGATATGCATATTAGAGGCCGGTACATTCAGGGGAGATCGTACCACAAAAATTCTTTCTACTTAGATACCGATGTTTGGATTTTGCACGCACTAATTTAGCATATACGAAAAGCACCAGTGCCGCCATTATATAAACGCACAAAGGAGAAAACCTTAAATTCTATTGCACTCCGCAGCATAAACGATATGCCAAACAGAGATTTTGCGAGAACATATGCCGAGAGCATTACGGTGAGGTAACGCTTCAATGCACCTTGACATAAGAAATTCCATAGAAGATGAAAAACGGAAACAATATTCGGAGCTTTTCCTAGAAGCGCTTGTCTTGTGTGACCAAAATTTCTTGTCACATGCCGGGTTCCTTAGCACTGACTAGCACGGGAAAATTGCGTCACTTGCGAATGATGTATTTTGCTATCCAGTGGTGAGAAAAGCCTCTCTTCTTCGTTGATGTAATTCAGCATAGCTAGGAAACCATGTCATATTTATATGGAGCGCATAAACACATGATGTACAAGCATTGCAACTGTAAATTACCCCCCCCCCCCCCCTTTCTTTTTTTTTTTTGCTGGTAGGATACACGCATGTCTAGTTCTTCCCCCGGCAGCTCAAGAAAATCCGATCAAATAAAACAAAAATGTGCTTTGCAGCTACTAACATTATAGTGCACGCTGTGTTTTCTCTCTATGAACTTTAGAAAAAATGGTAAGCGACCCTAATATTTGCCTTAGCTGTCGTTTAGTGAGACTCGCACCTCGACGTTGGTGTTATTTAGGTTAAGCGAGCGAACGTCTTTCCCCTGGCACGATATGAGCGCGTGGAGCGAGGGAGCATGAGGAGGAAGCGCAGTGCGCGCCACATGGCGGGGCGCAGCTCCTAGTAGAGTGTACTAGACTATAGCCTCTATAGCCTCTATCAAGCAGCGCACGAAGTGCAACTTACCTGCCTTCTCCGGTGCTAACGTCAGAGCATGTAACTAGCGCGCGCGAGCAGGTGCGAGCCGGGAGGGAAGCGAGAGAAGAGGGAGTGACGTCACATCTGCTCGGCTAGGCAGACCTTTAGTCTATGCCAAGCAGCTGTTTTTCGTTAATTAGGTGGGTAAATATATTGACACCTTCTTGTGTGTGACGTCATTAGTGACGTCATTACTTCCGTTTCCTACTTCCAGGTTTCCAGGAATTTTGCCGAAGTCGTGCTCACGTGGCGGATCTCTAAAGTCTACGATTTTGTGCTTTGGTGTGTGGCATTCAGTTATTTCTAATTAATTCTAGTTATGCCACACACTTAGGTAACTCAACTTTAACTAAACTTATGCTCTAAAATCATATATGTAATGTAACCCATTAATTTTGTACTGTAATGTTTTCTTTCTGTTTTTTTCTGATTTATTTCGAATTTCGTGCCCGGTCTTATCAGAAGGTGAACCGAAAGGGCTGCGCAAGAAACAAGAGCGTCAATAGATGCTCCTGCCACTAATAATCTTATCATAAGCCTTTAGCGAAGACTCCATCATGTCGCTGATTATATTATCACGAGAGCAACCAAACACATATTTAAGGAGCACAGATGAGAAATGAGAGGATGCAGGATCGTGACCACGATATTTTATTGAAGTCAATAGCTTTCTTTGGCTATTTCGCCCTTTCTTAACGAAGCGCTGTTTTATGCATTCAAGCAGAAACGTAAATGGAACGCCAATGAATGTTTCCGCAATATTCGGGAATTAGTATATCGAAACTGGTGTCATTCTCAGAATTCGTTCCAAGTGGATCCGTCTTTCGGACTCCCCGGATAGAACTCGTAAGTTGTAATACGGGCCATTCGATAATTAGTTAAAAGTTAACTAGGGATTTTTTGTTAATTACTCGATTGTGAATTTCAATATTTTGGGCAAGTAATGTACGCCGGTTCGAGTAGACCACCTCATGAACTAGAAGAGTCCTATCTGATACAGCCCACCTTTAAAAATTTTTCAGGATGTTTGCTGAAACACCTTACATATCTGCAGTTGCGCTGTATGTATATATAGATGGCGCTACTGACGGTGGTCTAGTCCGGACTACCGTTAGTTGCACTTCACTCCTTGAAGAGGCCGTACGTGTCAAGTGAGCTCTTGGACAACAGTTTGCATTGTGGTTAACGCGGTTTTTATCATGTATACGAGACTTCAAAGAGAAGCGGCCTAATGCCAACGCATTTCTTTCGCATTTACCGCTAAATTGTCAGTGACTTCCTTTTTCTGTTTGTGGCAGTAACGGTTGCTGTGTGCTTCATTTAACGGTTATATATATATATATATATATATATATATATATATATATATATATATATATATATATATATAGCCAGCAACTTCGTCTGTCGTAGCACGTTGCAGACCTTTTGTTAACATAAAACAACGTATTTTGACATACTATCACGTCATTTTCCGCCATG
This sequence comes from Dermacentor andersoni, assembly GCF_023375885.2. Lineage (NCBI taxonomy): Eukaryota > Metazoa > Arthropoda > Arachnida > Ixodida > Ixodidae > Dermacentor > Dermacentor andersoni. The sequence goes on along the minus strand of NC_092818.1, from coordinate 187,893,612 downwards.
GTGGGTTAGGGGCATGGCGCTGCGCTGTTAAGCACGAGGCGGGATGGGGGCGTAATGCAAAAACGCCTGTGTACCGAGCATTGGGTGCGACTTAAAGAATATCAGGTGGTCGAAGTTATCCGGTGTCCTGCATTACGGCATGCCTCATAATCAGATCCTGGTTTTAGCATCAAAACCACAGAATTTGTTTATATCACGTTGCGATACTATATATCTTCGCACACGTGGTGGTGATTCAGCAGCTGTGAGGTTTTGCGGTTGAGTACGTGGTAGCAGTTCAATTCACTGCCCTGGCCATGGGGGCGGTATTTGATAAAAATAATTCATTATTTCATTATTTTGGTCATTATTTCAAAAACAATGAAAGACCTCCTGACTTATTGAGCATTGGGTAGGTGTCAAAAAAAATGAAAATTCGCCCGGAGTTTCTCACTGCGAAGTCTCTCACCGCTCTTAAGTTGTTTTGGGACGTTCACCCAAGAAATAAACAAGTGCTTCATCGCACGACAGTATGTTGAGCCCATTCGAGAGTGACCACTGCATGTGAGGGGTGCACCTTAAATAATTATATGCGCTAGTTTAATCAACGCGCGTGCTTAAGCTTGTATTCATCGCATGTACAAAAGGGGAAGACAGAAGGAACACGTATACACACACAGGACCGGCATTGACAGTGTCAGAGTTCTGTTTATGTGTTAATCCGCATTCGTTGTCATTAAACTGTCCTGACACTAGGAGTATTCTTGGGTTTTAGGTCCCAAATCCATCGATTTAATTGTGAGGCACGCCATAGTGGGGCGCAGCACTTTTTGTGCTTGTAGGGTACGTTGCAGCACTTCTCGGACAGACTTTGTGAGTAATGTGCGACGCATGCGCAGGCAAGAAGCCCCGCCCGCATGAATCAGCAACTCTCGTCATGCGCTCGCTACACGGGTTCTTGGAGAGTTCTGCCAACTTGCACAACGCCTGATGTCGTGTTCCGCAAGGTCCTCAACTTCACCGCATATGGTGCCCTCAGCTATCACTGTCCGTGTTCAAAGAGGTACGTGCAAGACGCTTGTACCTCTTGCTTTTTCCGCTAACAGCGAATATAGGTATCTGCAATGCCTGCATGGCATCGGCGTTGTCTCAAAAACAGTGATCAAATCTTCTGTGGTGAACAGTAAATTTGCATTGTAGCTTTCCAGTACATGCGCTGAATGCAAAATAATGTCTCAAGGCTCCAATGTACCTCATTTCCCATATTCTTCCGATAGATCTTTAGTGAAAAAGTTCGGTATATTACCGACATCTCTGTTGTCGAGCCCTTGCGCGACACTGTGCACGGGTTCAAGTTGTTTCTACAGGCTAAGCAATTGGGGACATTTGCTATAAGCATGCCACCTCCAACTTCACGTGGTGCACAATGACGTTTTAAACGAAAAATTCTTGCTAACAAGAAAGTGGGAGGGGGGTGTGTGTAAATTGTGGAGCCAATAGGATAAATGAGCATTGATGTGGCTACGCGTGTGAGCCAGCGAGCTCAGTTTTGCTTTGCGTCATTTTCCCGAGCTTTCAAGAGTGTTAGGTAGTCTTGACAAACGCCCTTTGTCGGAGGAAAGGGTCCCGGGACACTGTCCGAGACCGTCCTCAGCGCAGAAGACTTTGAAAGCGTTGCTCGGCTTCTTGCGGAGAACTGGCCTTAGGGACATACTTTACGCAGTACCATATTTTCCTTTCCTTTTTCCATTCTTTTGCTCTTCTTTCCTTTTTATGTAAAATATTTTTTAATATTATCGTTTATTCATCTTACCCCCTTTCTCCAGCACTGGGTAGCCAGCCAGTCAGGGAACTGGCTAACCTCCCTCTTTTTCCGTCTATTCCTATTTCCTCCTCCTACTTTCCGATCCTCGAAATCACCATATATCTCAAGCCGATATGTTTGTTTCCTCAAGAGCTGGATTGTTCCTGTATCTACATATGCGCGTGATGTCGCAACCCATGTTCAGAAAACTGCAGCGCTGCAACAACTTGAACGCCGTTTTCCACATGCGATGTTATGACAATCTGAAAGGTCAGCCTTAACGCACGATAAAAAGTACTTTCACATTCCAATGGGTTCTGTAGTTCCCTTGCAAAAAAGAAAAAAAAAGGAGCTTTATATGCTCAAGCAGCGCAATTTTCTTGGCCTCTTCCCTGAAATGAGGAACTGCATGGTGAGATTCAGCTAGAGCAGCAAGGGCACATAACCTCCTTGCAACATTAGCAATTGCCGCAGGGCCGACAAAAACGCCTTATTAATGTGAAAAAAAAAGAAAGGTTGCAACAACCAAGGCGCAATCCATTCTCGATCTCAGCTATCGCCGCGAACGGGAGCATACTGTTTGCCGAAATGGAGTGATTGCAAAACAATTGTGCTTGTACAAAAGGCACGTAACCAGCTCCCGTGACAAAGTTACAAAAAGCGGTTCCAAGGACACACGCGCACGCGCGCACACACACACACACACACACACACACACACACACACACACACACACACACACACACACACACACACACACACACACACGCACACGCACACGCACACGCACACGCACACGCACACGCACACGCGCACACGCACACGCACACACACACACACACACACACACACACGCACGCACGCACGCACGCACAAAAGAAAACAAAGGAATTGCCGGTTCGAGCAACCATGTTTGCTGACCTCACTCTCTTGACAGAAATATGTGGTTTGGCTAAGTGAGTCCGTTTTGTCCCATGATCCCGTACGCGGGAGGCATGTAAGGTATGCTGGGACCGACGTGATGACCAGAAAACGACCCTCACCCTAGACCTCATCGGTCCCGGGTGCTCCACGAGGCAACTCAGGGTCAAAGGGTAAAGCGCATGCCTGCCTATTTGCGTGATGTCGACGCGGAGAGGACGGCACGTTTGCTCCTCTCGTGCGGTGAGGCAGTTGATAGTTTGCGTAGAAAACACTATTACACAGTGTGGCGGCTCGAGCGATAATGGCGTATACGCTATAGAAAGTGCCACTAGTAAACAACATTTTTTAAATATTCGTATTCTGTGCTAAAATATGCGGAACATTCCCTGCAGACAACGCGAAAGCCGAAAGAACCTTTGGAAAAATAAAGGGTTCCAGTTAACGCATATCGCTGTTTTGGCATTTGATTAGTGTTCTCACCCATACTTTCACTACTTGTTAGGCTTTTGAAATTGCTACCTAGCATTAATTTTCGATTTAGGTAGACATTACGGTCGTATGATAAGCTACAGATGTCTTCTGGCTGCAATGCTAAAGGAATTTAAATTATTTTGGAATCATATGCCACCATACAGCAGAAACACTGGCTGGTTTTAAATTTAGAATATTATCTACATCTTGCCGTTTTCTTCTGTGCTTATTTACATGTTGGGGATCCAAGTACTCGTGCATACAGCAATATCCTCTGATGTATGCGCATTTAATCTGTTTGATATATCCAATAAAGTTGCGGTACGGACAACTTCCACAGCCCACGTATGATTCCTTTAGTAACTTCAGAGCACCGTTAGACGAGGTTCTTCTAGAAGGCTGCCTTTCAGTATAATATCCATGGATAGTATTCTCGTCACGCCGCAAAGTTGGAACGAGATATGCTTCGGGGTAGGAGCACATGCCGCTTGAATTGCTTCCGGACGTATAGCCTGCAAATAATTGAACCGAATACAGTTTGTCTATTGCAAATTTGCATATGCTCTTCCAAGCATCTTAAGACGCGTTTACCTTGGTTGGCTAAAGTAGCAGATGTTTAAGTATCCGAATAAAGGAGCATCATAGCTAATTAAAACATACAGTGCACACCCGCTTGGCAGTGCACAGTGCAGAAACTGTGCCGTGCGCACCTATTTTGAACGAAGCTTCCGTGCTGTTCCAATCACGCCCGGCCTCGACGCGCACTTGCGACCTGCGCTCACGCACGCGTTCACGCGGGTTCCTCTATTTGGTGGTTGCGTAGACGGTGCGCACCACGCATGCTTGTCGCTTGTGCTCACGCGGTTTCCGTTTCCCCGTGCTTTTTTCTTTTTTTTTTTGTTCTCCGACTAGGCGAAATTCCCATTGTGCAAAGCGCTGAACGGCCGTAGAAGAAGAGAAAGGAGTAGCTTCAGAGCAGGTTGGCTTTGGAAGGCTAGGCACGCTCCCTCTTAAACTTCTTTTGTTTGCCGCATGCTAACAGCATAGCTATTGAAGTGGCGCGCGCAGTGACTTATATGTAAAGTTTGCTGACGCTAGACCGAGATTTCTTTTTACTAATTTAGATACCTCACTTATTAGTAGGAAGAGCAGAAACTGATATTTTATTGGTGGCCGTTTACACTCATAAGTGGTGTATTTGTTTAGCAGGTATAGGAGTACTGTTAAATTATAGGATCACTAGCTAGGCGATAGTATGGCAGAAATGCTGCTGTTACTTTTTCTGGAAGGATTGCTCTAAGATAACATAAAACAGCTGCTGAGATCCCTTAAGTGTTTTGTGAATATCCAAACATCTCCAGTTAAAAATTTCAACGAGTAAGAGAATCAAATATAAAAAACCGGCACCTTTACGTTGAGCAAGTATGAATTATTATCTACTTTAAACTCGTCAAATGCTAGAACGATAGGTCCGAATAAAACGTTTTCATTGTTAGAAAGTGCTTCTTGAATATTCCTTGGAAAGTACCCGTTTCACAACTACGACCACTCCGCAATAGTTGCGAAAAATCAAGGCAACGCAACCTTAATATTCTCAAGTATATACACTGGTAATATTAGGCTGAAGTATGAAATTTAGCTAATACAAGGTTCAGCGTATAATACAATCGTGGAAATATTATTTCGAACCTACTAAACATTCGAAAATAAAAGAAACGCACAGACATACAGTTGTCGAAAATGCTGTGCCAGCAGACACCGCAGTTCTACCTCTAAAAGCAACAAATTCTTGTGTATTTTGCAAAAAGTTCGCTAAACTAGCAAGAGTGGATGTTAGACTGGACTGAACAATATACGCGTGGAATTGTATGTCTACCTTCGCTACCATGCTCATATTGCTGGCTTGAGCAAGCATTTCAGAAGTGCCAACGCAGATTCGGAGAGAAGCAAGGAAGCCACAATCGGCACAAGAAAGCAAAGCCCGAACGATATTGCAGAATCTTGACAGGATGGCAATGTACAGTACCAGGCACATAAAAGCTCATGCCCGGTCATGAAGCATCAGACGCCTCGGATATGAAGACGGACGCACGACATTGCTGCTTCTCTTGGCAGGACGGCACACAAAAACGGAAACACAAGTGACAAAGCAAAGCTAACAGAAGGGCTTCATCGTCCATCTCCGCAAACCAAGCGTGGTCGGCGAAAATGAAACGTCATGAGCTAGCACTGCCGGCTGGCCTGGGGGCGTACTTGTCTGGTTTTCCGCGGACGAAGCCGATGAAAAGTGCGTTGAGACAAGGAACTGCAAGGTGGGATAACATCCAATGAAAAGTGGAGTGCGCGGAATGTTTTTTTCTTGAGAGAGACGGTGTCGGATAGTAATGGAAATAACCATGCCTGTAACAACTGTGTGTGTTTTATTTTGTATTCCGACGCGGCTGTTTCCAACGAAGCGATGGAGGTCCGAGAATCGATAGAATGTGGGTAGTGTAAACCTAGTGTCATGGCAAATGCATGACGTACACGCTCGGTGGCCACAGTTCAAAAGGTGCCACAACATTGTGTCAGTTTTTGAAGCCAATTCTGACTCACGTTCGGTTTCCATGCATCTTGCAGGATAACAATTTTATTCCTTACACTTTCTTTGCGTTTAGTCAGGTTATAGGTTTTTCAATTCCAGGCAAATTGCTAGCTAAAACATCTGTTTTTTTTGCTACCCAAGAAAGTTCGAAAAGTAGTACAAAAATATGCAGTAAATATATTACTTGTTGTGCACATTTTGTGTGTAGTGATGTCCAATGGGCTAAGTTCAACTACGTGGGAACTCTGCGTTACCGCTTTCGGACCTTGATCACGCCTGCAAACTCTCCGAAATTTTACGTAAAGTGTAAGAATTATGGCTTCTTTTATAATTTTGCGAATGTTTCATCAAGATTTACGAAAAATAAATTCTGTTCACGAAAATGTTTTAAAGGTGTCGAAGAATGCGGGCGGTGCAAGGTTGCAAAACGTGCATAAAAGAGACAAACTGTGATGATACCTGTGCCGCCCTTATTGTCTCGGACGTACGACGGTGCGTGCTGCTCGATCTCGGAGATAATGCTACGAGCAAGCTTATTAAGGCTTGTTCCTGAAGGTGGCGAAATCGGCCACAGCAATGTCTGCAAAAAAGTCCCTGGTATTTAAATACAATGCGTCTCTTTTCACTATGTGTTGTTCCTAGCTTCCCCTTTAAATAAAGTACGCATGTAACCGACAAAATGTACATGCTCAGGGCAAACTGTTAAAAAGAAAACTTGCTAACTTCCCCCTCCGCCCCCCAGTTTCCCTGCTTTTTGCCCTGTCATGGTGGCAGTACCTTTATGAATTTGAACGTTCACAGGTTGGCAGGTGTGTTTTTACTTACCTTTGCGTTGATAGTTTGTGTCGTTTAGGTCTATGTTTTATCCCTTCTATCTTTGTTATGTACTATCTCCGTCTTCTTTTATTTGATTGTTTGAGCCGGTTTATTTTTCATATAATAATAATAATAATAATAATAATAATAATAATAATAATAATAATAATAATAATAATAATAATAATAATAATAATAATAATCTTTATTTTAAACAAGGTCTCGGATACAAGGGCACAATGCAGATGTGCTCTGCCTGACGGGACCCAAGCACCCGAACACACACACTCAGAGTATGTAGCAACAGTAAGAACATAATATACTACCGTCACATACACAACCCAGTTTTATGCAAAATAAACAACCGAACAAGGTACAAGCTTTTACAATCTTAAAGAAAATTCGTACAAATAAGGAACCCTAGGATTACAAAAAAATTCTGTATACACAACATTTTGATTATTAGAACAGGAAAGGAGGTAAACTTTAACATTCTTTTTTAAAGAGTTTAGGGACACGCAGTTCTGAAGAATTTCTATGGCCTGTGTATGTCTGTTGAGAAGATTGGGAATTAAGTATGAAAGCATTTGAGTCCCGGAGTTGGTCCTCACAAGTGGAGTTCTGTAATGGTCCTGCCTTAATTTGTAAGGCACATTACTACTAGAGGGCAATTCAAGATATTTAGAAGGATCAATCTTGATTTCTTTATAGACGTAAGAAAGCAATTTCAACTCATATAATTTATTCACTTTTAGAACAGAGTGTTTGAAAAAGTGCAAACCTGTATGGTCGTTATACGAGAGATTTTCGACATAGCGTATCGCTTTTTTCTGTAATGTTATCAACCTCATAAGATTAGTTTTGGTTGTAGACCCCCATATCAGTATACAATAGTGAAGATGTGAGCGTATTATAGTGTAATATAACTGCCATTTCAGCCATTTGGGAACAAGGTTTCTAATCTTGTAGAGCACACAGAGTGCTGGTATGCCATCTTTGCCTAAGAGAGCAGGAGTAACGGGCATCCCCTATGGTGCCAACCTCTTCGGCACGCATACTTAATAATAATAATAATGATAATAATAATAATAATAATAATAATAATAATAATAATAATAATAATAATAATAATAATAATAATAATAATAATAAAATAGCTTAAGTCCGACCCCAGAGTTGATTCTTACAAAAATATACAAATAAAGTTCTGAAATATTGTCCATCATAATCAAAAAGAGAAATGGCTTATGTTGAACTTTATATAATGTATAACCCAATTTATAAAAAGCAAAGAAGCACTGGAACAGCATTGAGGCGAAGGGTATTAAAGAGGCGCTGCTGACGTTCTTTGGAACCGCGTGCCATTTCTATGTGCACTTAGTCAACTTCTTTCGTTATGACTGGCGTTCGGATAAGCCTTTATTGATTACCTGCCGCCAGCAGTAGTGATGGATGAGTATTAAATTGTGACATTATGGACGTTTGTGCTGCCGAGAAAAAACAGATAATTGCTCCCCGACTATGTGGTGTTGAAGTACGCTGCGCATTTGGCTTTATTCGAAATATTTGCTTTTTTTATGGACTCTGATGGATGAAAGCTGATAATGACCATGGAAAGTCACATAAATGATACGTTAACCTCGGTGCAGAATATACGCTGCCAGACAGTCAGTACTCAAACTAAATGCGAATTCAGAAAAAGTAAAGAAAATGAAATATAGGCTATACATTATGTTGCTGTGCAGTCCAGCATTCAAGAAAGAACTACTATGCTGGATGCGCTGAAAAAAAAAATCCGATGAAATTGTATTTAATATTAATCTGCTGATAACAGTATAGGAAACGTTACAATAATTCTAAGCAGAAAATAAAAGACAAACCTCCCACATAAGCGCCAGGCAGTGTCACTTCCACGTCTATTACTGGCACCTTCTAAATATGTGAGGTTATGGAGCACGAAAACCACGCAGTACTTTCAAAGTTAAGCCATGTTAACAAATAGGCGCTTCATCGCTCCATGCGGACATTTCCCCAAAGAAGAGTGTTGCGGCACTATCGCATCACTTTTGCTATTGGCTGACTTCGTGCTTGCGTCACGCTCAGACGTTTTTGTTTTATTTTGTAAGTACAATAATATTGCTGCCGAACATGTTCATGGTTTTTGTTTGATATTTGGAAACGGATGGTTCTGTGGAGTGCTTATGTTATCTGCAACTGAGTTCAGAAATGAACGTTGAAGTGCAGCTTGATTGCCCCGACATGTCGTTAACGAGTAACCGTTTTTAATAGACCCATTAATATGATAAAAAGTAAAGTCGCAAACACAGATGGAAATAATTCTCATCAAAACATCACAGAGTCGATCCCTTTTAACTGATAAAACTGTACGGCCTCCTCAAGGCACATTTCGTGGTGTCATATACGTTTCACTCACAATGATTTGGCGAAAATACATAAGTACAGTCGTGCCCTTGTTGCCAACAGCAACAAGGGCACGACTGAAAGCACGAAGAGGGCACGTGAAAGGGCACGAAGAGATCATCTTGCTAGCTTCGCGCGAAACTCGCCGTTGCTCGCGCTTATTTGCTTTGGCTGCTGGGTGGTTTTGACACCTTACGCTCCAGACCACTACTCTAGGCGTATCATCTTGTTATCGGCTATGCGGGGCAACGAAACTTATTTTTGCAGTCTCTGTTGCGTACTACTATCAACGTTGCCGTTACCAGGCTCGCTCCTTCCCAACACGACGGGAACTCGTCGGCGCAGCCACTGCATTAAGTTACATCCGCTAATGAACTCTCCGAAACGGTGATAGCTACGCAATGGTTGCGCGCTGGTGAGGCGAACGATTCGCATGCCGTGGCGGGCACGTTCTCGAATGACTCACCTCTGCCACCAGAGGTACCAAACCTTCGCCCACTAGCGGTTCGCAACGTTTACGTAAGGTTCATTAGCAGAGGCGTGTAGACGTCAACGCGATGGCTGCAGGGCTAGAACCGGAGCTTTGCGTGAAGCCATCAACGTCGGCTTGGATAATTTCACCGGAACGAAATACAATGCCATGGAAGAAAAGACATTATTTATTTATTCATTTATTCCTCAAATGCCCCTGGAGAGGGGTTTCATTTGTTTCGTTCAGCAGCAAATACCCACAATCAGACAAAGTGGTACAGGTATACGCAAGGCGTTGAAACGCCGAATCCTGGTTGTTGCAAGGGGCTAACTTTCCCGAAGAAATCGCCCCAATGCTTATATCTGTTGAATTGCAGTTGTAATCAAAATCATGACATGGAAATGTTTTCTTGCTATATAAACAGGAAGTATCTGCAAAAACGTTGAATACAATATATTCCTGAATACGATATGTTCATGAAAGTTTCGTTATACTGAATAAGACATGAATGTTATCAGGAGACTAGGCGGCGGTTCAGATTCCTTCGAATGCTTAATATGGAATTGCGCCTCTTGGCCATCATCAAAACAGGCTATGTTTTTTTTTTTTTTGCTTATTTTCTGTGTGGTAAGGTGCACATAGAGCGGTGAAGGTGGCTTCATGTGTAACTTTACCATACCCCCCTTTGACGTCAAGGAACAAAGAAGCGCAGAGAAGTTTACATCATTTTTTGGTGCTGAACGTAGGTAAGTAGGTCGATGACGTTATGAATTGATGTGCGGCCACGTCGAAAGCCTGCCATGGCATCTGGATATATGTTGTGGCATTGTAAGTACCACTACAGGCGTCCAAGGATCATCCTCTCAATCACTTTTTCCACACAGCTCGCCAATGCAATCGGGCGAAACTATGAAAGCTCCAACGGAGGCTTGCCGGGCTTCAGTAGCGAAACTATGCGACTATCTAGGTTGGGGGAAATGTGAGAGTTAGCCAGGATTCATTATACATTTCAAGAACATTCCTCGTCCGCTCACCCAGATGACACAGAGTTCTGCGAGAAATTCCATCAGGTCTTGGTGAAGACGTATGTCTGTACAAAGCTAGCGCCGCCTTGAGTTCATGGATGGAAAATGGTACATTCATGCGGAGGTCACGTGGTGACGAGAAGCTGATGGAATGTAATAGGTTGTTGGAAGCTGCGAGTTACCCGGATAATCTGGCTCAGAAGTCTGCGACATCAATATCTATATTCAAGTCTTGAATGGAGACCATTGTACGGGTGGTGTCCAAGCCCTCGTACCGTCTTCCATAAGTGCGGTAGGGGCTTAGGAGGGTCCAGCGATTAACAGGAAGCAGTCCAGCGTTGTGACTCCATTTTACCTAACCGGCGCTGGATCTTCTTTTGTAGGCGTCTCACAGTTCGTAGATCGTCTATTGACTTCGTATTTCGGCATCTACGTTCGGAACGTCGCTGGATTGCTCGACGTCGCTCTAATTTTATATCAAATTCAGTAAATTTCTAAGAGCACATTAGAGAACGCGCATCGTCTTTCACTGTGTTCTCGATTATGTCTTCCAAATTATGTAGCAAATTACCCGGACAGAGGTCTTCCATAACAGACTGGAATTTGGGTCAGTCCACTTTTTGGATTGCATCATTTGAGTTGGAAGAGGAAAGTCCTTTGATCTTGACATATGTGGGAATATGGTCACTCCCGCCCGTGCGTTTCAATGTCCGTGAACCATCCAGTACGCCTGACGAGACTTCGTGAGGCGAACGCGAAGTCAAGACGACTGCTGTATGTGTAGCCGCGTAGAAATGTAGGACTGCCGTTATTTAAAACCACTGTCGGAGGCGAAAGATGACAAGTCTCAGCCTTTCTCGTTGAGTTTCGTATTTCCCCAGGGTGTATGATGAGCATTGAAGTCGCTGATGACAATCCATGGAGCAGGAGATGTTGACAGAATGTTTCGTAATCTTTTCTACTCAAATGTACTTTATGGTGATAGGTAGGCACCCACAACAGTAACGGTAAGTCTTTTCTTCTTTACTGTTAAGCATACGTATTGGTTATCGTCGTGAGGTGGTACAGGGTGAACATTGTAAGTAAGGTCACGGTGAATAAACACCATAACCTTGCTGTTTTCACCAATGGTTGGCAACATAAATGATTCATAATCGGATAGCCTGATCGAGTTCTATAGTTTCGGCTCGCAGATGATGACGATGGGAAACTTGTTGGGGTGCACAAACCATCGAAAATGGGCGATGCATGATTGGAGTCCCCGGGCATTAGACTGGCAAATTGCTGCTTTTCGGACCTTCTCCCGAAAAGATAGCTGTGTGCATGTTTTACAGCAACACGCGAAGGGCATTCATTAAGAATCGCAGTAGCGATACCACTTGCTGATCTGCATGTCGTACCTCATCTGATGCCGTAGCTTGCTGTACTAGACGCGGCACCTGCTGTTGCTTTTTTATAGGCCGACTACTTGGAAGGGATGACCATTCATTTGAAGAGAGTCGTTTCGGAGTTTTCGAAGTTTTTGGTGTTTCGGAGCGTCAGCGTTTGCTGCGCTGGGAATTGCAGGTGACCTTGTTACTTGAATAGGTAAAGCACTTTTCGAAGCAGTCCCACTCCTACGTGAGGACCATCTACGGCGAAGTCGTTTGCTTCGCACTGTTTCAGCGGCCTCCTTTCGAATTGAATTGTCCCTAACCATTTCTTTGAGCACAGAAAATTATTTCCTAATTTTAGGACAGTCTTTGTAAGAAGCACTGTGAGCGCCTTGACAATTAGAGCACTTCAAAACCGTCGCACTATGGTTTTGGTCTGAGTGGGGCTCGGTGCATCGGGGACACATGTCAGAATTTGTGCAAGCACCCTTCACATAGCCGGTACTCTGGCAGTTATAACATTACAGCGGTTCTGGAACAAACAATCGAACCAAGTGGCGGAAGTAGCCAACCTTCACGTAGGAGGGAAGGCAGTCACTCTTGAATGTTAATTTCATACAACGTGTATTACCAAGACGGCCGGCGTTCACAATAATATTGTTCTCACTCGCAGATTTTATGTGCTCTGGAAGGTCTGCATCGGGGATCTCAATGTCAATGCCATAAATGACTCTTGCAATGGTGGTACCATTCACTGGGAAAATTAATCGAACCCTTATGTTGCCCATCTGCTTAAGAGGATATGGCACATTTGCGCTAATAGTCAAATCTTTCACAGCCAGTGTTGAAAAGCACTGCGTGAAGAATGAAACTTTGTATAGGGGACAGCAACGACTGCACAACCGGTCTTCGCAATCGCTTCTTGTATTGTAAATAAATGAGACGGGCATAAAAGAGGGTGGGAAAGGATGAGCGATAAATTGTAAAAGCATTAGTTGATGTATGTTTTTTTCTTTTATCGCTTGTCTCCGTGCATATCCTGCTTTCCGATTACGACGTGCTATATGTGTCATATTGGTGCGAAAGGAATTTGATTGTTCCTTCTTTGATGCACTTGAAGTGTCACAGCAAAAGTATTGTCACGTTTTGTTCCTAAATGCGATGAACCGCCATCGCGAATGCCAGATCGTACCGTTTAACTACTTAGCTCCATACATTAGTTTGCCAATATTAACTTTTCTTGACATTGAGAATAAGGCTATAGAGTTCTCGGGTAACATGGTGCGAAAGCTAAAACAGTGAATTCTAGCTGAAAAGGACATATAACTGGCAGTAAATGTTACCGCTACTCTCCCGCATTGTGAGCACTGCGTGTCGTACTGAGCACCTCCTGCAAACGTCGTATTTGCAAAAGACATACCGAAAGGAAGGTGCACATATATGATTGCGTTAATATAGTACTTCCAAATAGAGCTCACGCGGAGCTATTGCTTTAATTCTTGTTGCCTTGTGTTCGACAGTCCTCTTCATCTTCGATTACGTTACCTATCCTTGAGCGGAGCGCCATATTCTTTTTTAGCCCCACCCCCTCCAATTAAAGTAAAACGATATGGTCTAATACTGCAGATTTATATATAGCAACATATATAAATTTGTAGTAATTAGGCACTTTTTGCATGCAAGTGGCCCTCTACATCCGTGAAGCTGCTACGACGGCTTGCTGCCCAAGTGACGTCGCATTTTGCCAAGTGAAATATAAAGCATATTCGAATTATAAATAAATACTGCGTGCTCTTGGAAGGCATAGTTGATGTACTCACCGCCCCGGGAAGCCATTTTTGTCACGCTAGTGATGATGATAAGTTATGCTGATTTAAAATTAAGACAGACCGGCAGCCACCATCTACGTCGCACATGCTCGTGAGCTCTACGTGACTGGCGATCATTTTATTGGCTGGACTGCTGGAGTTTTGTTCTGCGGTGTCTTCGAGAAGAGGCCGGATGTCATGTAGGCTTGTGCTGAATGCAGGCGATAATTTTGTTCTGCGCTTTAGTATGTACATCATGTCTAAGCCATCGCCAACACACGTTCTTCAAGTAATATTAAGAGGTTGTAGACAAGTACAAACTTCGCACTAGACACCCGGAAAAGAAGAACAAGCTCGAAAGCACCACTGCAAATAAGCCTAGAACGAAGAATGCTTAACTGCTTTAGGGCGAAATATTGAGTCCTAAAAGCATTCCAGCCCGTGACGTCGAGAAGCACCTACCGAGCATACAAAGAAAGGCAAGCGAGTAAAGATATCACTGAGGTGTCGTGCTTGAAAAGAAACCTCTTTACAATTTGCGTAATCACGCCCGACGTTACAAGGGAATGTCGTTATAACTCCCTCATTCATTTCTATGTTTTTCGCTGCGCCCCGCCATCATTAGCGGGAAAATGAAGCGGATCCTTAGGAGCGCCATCTCGCACGTGAGAAGGTGGTAGAGTGTGTGAAAAACTAACTTCCGCCTGCCCCTTTGCTTGGAGATTGAATTACGTCGCGCAACTTTAGGATGAGACTGTCAACCATGGTTGGAAATCTGATTCCTCGTCTCCAGTGAAATGATTTGGTCACGTGAATCGGGTGATTCGTTCGCTTCGCATTACGAATATTCGATTCTCCTCTTGCGTTTGCTTGTCTTGTCGAAAGTTCCATCTCTACGGAAGGTCTTCTTGCCTGTTACAAATCATGTGGCTTTACAGCGGCGCATGCTTTATGTGTTGTTGTATTTCTCATGTTTTAGCGCGCTGGTAAGCCGACATCTGCAGGGTGATGGACAATGTCAAAGTATAGAAACTCCATGCTTCGCCTCATCAGCCATCCAGTTCCTACGTTTTCTATATGTGATATTATTTCTATTCTCATCACGGGCAGCTGCTGAAGCTTATTGCCGTATTTATGTGTCCACTTGCCACTGTAACCACATTTTGCGAGCGTAAAATGTGTACAGGGTTATTGCTAAGACAACCAAATAACAGATTGTTGTGAAAAACAGCACGCTCTTGAATAAAGGATATTTAGATATGTACATGAGCCAATGAGGTCTTTAAGTGAGTCCCAAAAAATTCTGGGAAGTGCCAAAATCGAGAAATATGGACATATATATATATATATATATATATATATATATATATATATATATATATATGATTTATTAGAAAAGCGGAGAGGTCGGCCTGAGCTAGCATACTCTGCTCCACTGCCCAGGGCAGAAAAGGAAAGGGGACAGAAAAGAGTGATGAAAGATGACGATGAGGACAGGAAGAAGGGATACTGACACAGTATTTTTTTTAAAGCCTTGCGTCTTGTCCGGTGATCAAAACTCAAGGCATAGTAGCTTAGAGCGAAAGAGAAAGAGAGAGCGAGTAGAGAGAGAGAAACTGTAACATTACAAAAATGGAGAGGTCGGCCGGAGTGGTGTGACTGTAGCCAAATACTCCACGCTAGGAAAGGGCTTTGACGGGAATGACAAAAACAGCGTTGGAAGACGAACGTGTTATGCCGAAGTTGACGATGATAGATACTGCACAAAAAAAATGGTAGGGTTTTACGTGCCAAACCCCCGATCTGATTATGAGACACGCCGCAGTGGGGTACTCCCGATATTTGGACCAGCTGGCGTTCTTTAACGTGCACTTAAACCTAAGTACACGGGTGTTTTCAAATTTCGCCCCCAACAAATATAGCACAAATATTGCCCTGCAAGGGCAAGTGCAACCCGCACTTGCACGCTTGAAGATGCCTTCACATTGGCATAGAGAGGCCCTAGCTATTTTAGGGCAGCAACAATGTTTATGGCAAGCGTGATAGCAGCTGCTGCAGAGCGTCTATTAACAGTGACAGCTGTCTTCAGTATATGCCTGCTAAAGCTTGCATTAACCTGTTAATATTTTCGGGTATTGTGTTTCACTGTGGAAAGCAGTAATGCACTAGAGAACCAAGTTCGAGTGCGACGGTGTAGCGCAACGCAAAATTAATATTTTTCATTAACACGTTATGAAAGATACGGGGTTATAATTTGTCATTTTCTGCCAGCAAAGTGTGAGTGTCCTATCGTTGTTGCGGTCGTTCCACCGTCTTTTTCGTCGTTGCTGTCGCTGTTGTGTCATTAACGGTGTCAGTTGAAAAATACCTTGCCGAAGTAGAAGCTCTAGCTGAGCAGTACACCAAGCAGGGCACTAATTTGGCCACCAGAATGGACCACTCCGAATACAGAACTAGGCGCTCAAATCTTGTATGTTTCGGCTTTAAGGGCAATGAACACGAAACAAACAATACGAAAACTAGTCCTCGACCTTTGCAGTTCAAAGCTTAGCGCTTCGTTGGAGCCAAGAGACATGGAGTGCGTGTACAGGATTGGCCGCTTCCAAACAAACAAAAATAGGCGAATCATTGTCCGGTTTGCGCACTTGAAGAGAAAGAGCACATCTTGTCACTAAGTGTGCAACTAAAGGGCACTGACCACAGTGTCACCGCAGACTTCTCGCCAAACACCCGACTTGCGCTCAAAAAACTTGTCGAAGTGGGGAAAATACAGCAATAACCATTCAAGCTTCCTTATAACAAACTAATAATTGCAATTACATCCTACATTTTTTATCCAATTCAACAGAAAGTCATTGCACAGCTGCGATAGCTATCGCTTGAAGCTAGATCTGCTGACAGAAACATTACGCGCACTGCTTCACCACTAATGTACACCAATATCATAAGTATCTTGCCAAAGCACAACTCTCTTTCACATATAGCTCGGACAAACAATTGAAACCTTATCATTTTAACCAAACCGTGGCTGAATTCATCAGTTTCCAATGTTAATATGGCTTCTTGTTTACCTTATTACCATATCTTTCGTCATGACCGACTGAAAAAACGTGGCGGTGGCGTGCTGATAGCCGCTGACAACAGCCTTCTGTGTTCCACCGTCAACGTTGCCTACCCCTGCTATGATTGCCTGCCCCTACTATGATTGCCACGACGCACTTCATTCCATTATGACAGCATATCATATTTCGGCGATAATTGACTTCTTCAATTTGTGCTTAACATTTGATTTGTCGGAGATAATTTGTGAGCCGATACGACAAACGCAACATTCTTCTAACATTCTTGACATTTTACTGACAACTCAACCGGGTAATTTCTAATTTACCCATTTATCAATTACACATTTATCAGCTATAAGCGATCACAACATTCACAACACATAAAATTCAAGTGCTAGCTACCTAACCCCCCCCCCCCCCCCCCCCAAATGAAGAAAACAGCAACATTTCATGATAAAGGTAAATACGCTGGCACAAATAATGAACTGGCCGTTTCTCACCGGCTTTGCCGTCCGTCCTATCGAAACTAACTGGAACCTCTTTAAAACTAAGCTGCAGCAATTAATCCGAAGTCCCTACAATCACAATCAGCATACAATCAGCCTCCCCGGGGTTCAACGCTGCAATGAAACGACTTAAAAAGAAGCGTCAATTCCGGTCCGCAAATATATTAAATAGTAAATGCGCTCGGGATACGTACCCGACCACGGATAAGCTATTCGATACCCTTGCTGCTAAAGCCAAGCACTAATTCTACTCATTTACTTTAGCCGGCATGTTACGCAATAACTCCAAACAATTCTGGAAAACTATCAACCCATCATGCACTACACCTTTATCGAACGTTGTGCATGCTGAGAGACGAACGTAATAATTTGATCCGAGAACACTGCGTCGCACAAATAATAAATTATAATTTTAGTTCAGCTTTTACAATAGAACCTGATAAAGAACTACCTCATGCATTTCATGTGAATCACCCAATCATGCCTGAAGTCAGGTTCGATGCCAATTGCATTACCAAAACCATCGATTTATTAAAGTTGACATCATCCACTGGTATAGATGGCATCAATGCTAAAATATTGAAGTATACTAAAACTGTAACAAGTCTGATCCTATCGCATCTATATTCCAGCAGTCTTTTCCATATGGAGTGGCATCACAAGATTGGAAGGTGGGTAAGGTTATTCCAATCCCAAAGAAATGTATGGCATCCTCGTCTAAAAATCCTCGCATGTGTCTACTCAAAAGTAACAGAACATGTTATCTATTCTAACCTAGCTAAATTTCTAACATCTTTATACTTCTTTAATAAAAACCAACACACTTTCCAGAAAAGTGTTTCATGTGATACACAACTTTCGCTGTTTATTAATGATATTAGGTTCAGTATTGACGCAAACATGCCGGTCAATGCTGTTCTTTCTTTTAGATTTCGAGAAAGCATTTGAAAAAGTTCCTTGTAAACGTCTGGTTCTAAAACTTTCAATCTTGGACCTTGATTCTTTTGTTTTTGAATGGATTTGTGACTTCTTAACTAACCGTCAGCATTTAGTTCACGCCAATAAGCAGTAGTCATCTGCCTGCCGTACTGTCATCTCAGGCGTGCCTCAGGGCACGGTACTAGGCCCACTGTTATTCCTAGTATATATCAACGATTTACCGAGTAGCATTTCTTCTAACATCACGCTCTTCGCAGACGACTACGCACTATATCGCCAAATTAAAAACATGTCTGACATTCACTGACTTCAGTCTGATCTTCACCGAATCGAAATCTGGTGCAACAAGTGGCTCACGTCATTGAACATCACTACTTTCTTTTCATTGCCGGCAATATTACCCACTGCCGAATTATCTGATTTATAACTCTGAAATTTCATGTGTAACTACATACAAGTACCTCAGTGTTAATTTGTCGTCAGATTTAACATGGTCCGTTCACATAACCCACGTTACTAATGAAGCTGTAACCGCGTTCTTGGTTGCCTGCGTCGTAACTTTTATCTAGCACCTCTTTCCGTCCCAGTTCTCGCCTATCTGACATTAAGCAGACCGAAACTTCAATACGCATGCGCTGTGTGGGACACTCATCAAAGTAACTTTAATAAAATGTTAGAATCTGTGCAGAACCGTGCAGCCTGATTAATTTCCTTAGAATACTCATATCATTCTGGTGTAAATGAACTAAAATCTCGTGCACACATTGGAAGTCCTTCATCACGCCCCAGAATAGCACGTCTGTGCCTCTTCTTCAAGTTTTATCATGCGTCACGCTGTACTGCTGCTATCACGCCAACCCATCACCTTTCTTCGTTTATTTGTCAAAAAATCACAAGATTGGAGTGAATTTTCCGCTGACCTTGTGCTCCACTCCAGTAGCACCGATTTCAAGACAACGATCGGAAAATTGTATAACATTTAACACATCTGTAAATAGCCCACCCCTCATGTAAAACCCCTTCACTGGGGCCTTTGAGATATGCTAAATAAATAAATAAATAAATAAATAAATAAATAAATAAATGAATAAATAAATAAATAAATAAATAAATAAATAAATAAATAAATGAATAAATAAATAAATAAATAAATAAATAAATAAATAAATAAATAATCGGTCTTGGGCCAGTAAATAACTTAGGCTTTTAAAAGTGTCTAGGCCTGTGTTAATTCTTTTACTTCAGCGAAACATGTGCGATGAATTTAGATGGGTTGCGTGTTGTATGAATGTCTGTGCTGCTCTATAAAAAAAGGGCGTACTGAAATTTTGTCAATACGGCAAGCCAGAAAAAAAAGTATTGAGGTCTGCACTCACGTTTCGGTGCCCTGTGATACCAAAACCTGAATAGCATCAACCTGGCGGGAAGTTGCGCTGTTTGCTCCCGGAACTCGTATGTCGATTTACACATCGAGAGGAGGAAAGCCAAAAGTGGTGCAAAAACGTTGAAGCATGGAGGACGAGTTCGGAGGTTTACAACAAAATGAGTCAATCAAAGTGATAAGAGGCGCAGCGTCATATGACCAGAGCAACAGCGTGAGAAAGAAAAAACAATGAGAAAGAATGTAAATAATAAGAAAAAGAAAGAGATGCCGACATTGAATGTGCTTGGCGTCTAGAATTGAAGTGACACGTATATTATCAACCAAATGATGCTCGAAATTGCTTGCGCATTGAACCGTCAATATATTTAGAAATCTGTATACTTTATGTACTGTTAGTGTACTCGTAAAAACACCGAAACCATGTCAAAATAGGATATAGCTGACAAAAAGAGAACAAGTATTTCGTTCAGAAGATACTTGGAAGTGCATTATGAGTACTATAAGAGAGCAGTTGTGTTTGACATTACACATAGCGCTAGGATAGCGCAGAAATGGGTTGGAAGCCATCAAACAAATGGTACACATACGAGGGTGAATCAGAAAGCTTTTGTCCCTATTTTTAATTACCAAAAATAAGGTACATAAAGGTAGTTACAAATATACGTGCTAAGTATTCTAAGCACCTTACCCTATTTTTCCACATAATCTCCACAACGGTTCAGATATTTGTCCCATCGCAGCACTAAATTGGAGATGGCCGTGTCGTCAGTCAGCAACGCACGCGGCCTCCCCGAACGCCTATCGTCATGCAAGTCTTCACGGCCTTTTGCGAACTCACAACACCACCACCTCACGCTTCTCAAAGCTTGATGCATTCCCCTTTACGTGGGCTGCATTTCCCTGTGGATTTCGATGGGCATTCGCCCCTTGCTCCACAGAAAAACGAAGCTCACTTCGTCGCTTGTACGCCGTGGACATGTGAAGCACAACCGCCATCTTCAACAACTGACAGCAGCGCCGTGCCGCGGAGCTACCGGCAGATAATGCTGGGCCGGTCCAAGAAAGGCCCACCGCTGGGAATGGATATGCTGACTTCGTATTTACAGTCGTATTTTGGCTAAAGAAAAAGGGTAAATACTTTCTGATTCGCCTTCTGAAGTTTCGGCAAATGGTCTTATCAAACTCTGTCACATTGGTAACAAGCAAAAATTTTCAGCTGATCAAATGACACTCTAATTCTCCAGCAACTGAAAAGACTAACTGTAAGCAATGAGTTTGTGCAGTTTGTTCGAGAGGAAGTGGCCGAAAATGCCTAAGAGTATGGGAGGCGATATATTTGAGTGGTTCCTTGGGCAAAACGCGACCAGCTTCCCGACAATTTAAGGAATCCGCAAAATTTGTAACTTCATAAGTTATGAGAAAATTCTCCATATGCCTTTAGAAGAGGCAATATTGGCGCTGAATCCTAGCAAGAACGTACATAGTCACGGCTAGAGCATTACCAATACATTTTAGGTCTTGAGAGGAAGACCATTATTTCTAACCTATATCATTTCTAACCAAGTTTTCATCAGTAGTTTCTGCAAAACTTCGTCGCATATGCTAATCTAGAAACGAGTAGCGGCGATAAGAGCCAAAGCGTCTTGACCAGCAATCTTGAGCCGAGCCGGAACCCAGAAAGCAGCCTTGTTGATTAGGCGTATAACCCAGCAGGCTGAGATTAGGAAAGTGCTGCCACGTCGCATGTCCGTTCTACGAAGACCGTTGGCATGCGACGCCTTTCGCAATGTCCACAGGAAGGAAGCAGATAATGCTTTGTTTCCGCATATACGCTACGTCCGTACGTGATCGGATAGCTCGAGTAAAGCGTGGTGGTCGTCTATGCGGGGACGCTAGTTATCTTCCGCTGTGCACGTTGACCCTGGCTATAGGACTTTTAGCGTAACGAGATCAGGCCCCAGGCTCAGAATGCGTCGGCTTTTACGAAGCCCAGTAAGGCTATAAATGACATAAAAATGTGGTGCTCCCACTCAGACGCGAATCGCGCAGCAATGTGCTTGCACTCGAGGCTTCTTATAATATCTTTAGGTATGCAAGAGTGTACTGGAATCACTCTGTCAGTAAATAATGAAGCCAGACTTCTCTGTTGCTCACAAAGTTGTCAACAATGCTTGATTGTACAACAGATTGATCATGTGTCCATGTTTTGGCAAGCATATGCCTTCAAAGGCACAAGCTATTACTTTTGCACGGCCTTTGATTTGAGCTAGAGTACCGCACAATTCTCAATTTATCGAGAAGCTTTAGCTCTCACCATGGCTCCTACTTCCGTATTCCAAAGGCTATTTACCAGCGAGAATTCTATCGGAGAGTCTATAGGGAACGTTCTACTGCAAAAAATATTCAAATTGGTTGAGTAATAGCGAAGTCATAAGCAAACGAAATGCTTCGAGGTGATTCTGTGAGGACGCAGGATGCCTTTTTTGCAGCAGAGACACATCGTTGTAATTGGAGCGTGTGTGTGTGTGTGCCTGCCTGCCTGCCTGCCTGCCTGCGTGCATGCGTGGTGTGATCGAGATTTGCGCAGGTCTAGAGAGTCTTTTTTGAAGTATCAGGGCGCTGGAATAGGAGGGGAAAGATGGCGAGGTTGTCCTTGAGATCTTTTTTTTTATATTGACGTAAATAAATAAGGACATATTGGCACTAAAAAACGGTATCGGGTACTCCTGCTCCCTTGGCTAACAAGGAAGTGCATCACGTATTATCACATACTACGACAAGTATGAAATAATATAACATGAAATCACATGGGTAAAAAAAAAATGTGTTATACAATTACACATTATAAACTGACTCATTATAGTGTCACGAACACTACAGATGAAATACAGATGCAAATGCAAATACAGATGCAAAATTCGCAGTGATAAATTTCAGCAGCGCCAATACGATGCAGAAACTTCTTTGTTTCTACATCGAGGACAGGGAGGGAGGGGTTCTCAGAGAGCGTATAAGTGTTTAGAGAAGGCTGTTGAGCTGCATCGGTATATGAAGTCAATAAGTGGATCAATATTACGAATATCTGCATAAAATCTTATCCGTGCCAATGAACCATTACGTTTTGCTATTGCGTGCACCTGTGTCTCTGATCATCACTGGCGTGGCAGTTATAGTTTCCACGCCAGTGGCAGTAAAGCGGTGAAGCGAAAGTGGCATGAATCGACGACAGCAAAGTCCTCGTTGCGATGTCGTTATCTTTATTCATTTCATTCAATTCTTATTTATTTAGTTATTTATCCTACAATTCTCCTTTATGTCTTTATTTTTGCGACATAGCATAGAGAAATGGCGTAGCCAAGGTACCCTTCCCTTCAACCTCTCTAAAGCACTCCATTTATAACAGAACGGAACGGAACCAAGGGGAAAGTTGCTCGGACTGTCGCGAATGTGAGAGAATTTCGCGATAAATAACAGCATATGCGTAGCACTGATTCATAAGTTGGAGAGTTGCTGCTTAATACATTGGCTTGACTATGGAAAGAAAGAAAGACCAGACGTGGTTAACGTGAGCTTGTTAAAGCCCATCACGTCAAAGACTTAAGTCTGCGTTATAAGTAACCTCTCTCCTACCTGTAACCATCAATGGGTATCAGTAAAGCAAGTAATGCCTTTTAACTGTCATGGATGAAATCTATTGGAGAAACATTAATACGGCTGACCTTAAAACTCAGTAAAAAGGGCATCTGGGCCTATTAAATAGTACTGCTTGTGCTTACGCAAAAATGAGGCTTTGGTAGATTTATAATACCTAGTTCCGCCAAATGTTGGCACGCCTGAGTAACTTATACTGAGCAAGGTAGATTCGCTCGATGGCCACCAAGGACCACCATCTCCGTTCAAGCATTGTATATTTTAACGCATTCCAGAGAGGATATGATAGCGCGACCGTACTAGTAATAAATGTTTTCACTGTTCTTCCCTTTTAACTACATTTTGTCCATATGCAAATTTGTTTATGCGCATTGTAAAACTATGTAGGTTGTAAATTCGCGTTCACCTGGTTGCGCCCGAGAATACAACTGATGCCATCATGTTACTTTTCTCGGCATTGGCAAAGTTACTGGCATGTGGCATTATCCTTTAAGCCTATTTTATCATGTTACCAATTCGTTTATTCTTCGTGTATGGCTATATGTCGTCCACTGGCAAGTCCGCTGGGCTGCGCGGAGCAGTAATGAATGTTGAGCAACGAACTCGGCCCATTGCTGGACGTTATACGGCTGTCCTCTTCCACTCGGACCCTCGTTCCCCTCTTTCCACTTCGCTTCCCCGATATCCGCATCTGACGTGTTGGGTCAGGAGGCCGGCACGAAGGTGAATAAATCAACGACTTCATTTATGCAAGACAAGCGGCTTCTCGGTACCTATTAATGCCAGCTTGCGAGCGAAATTAATGACTGCGGAGAAGCGATTATTCAAAGCATCTTCGGAGAGATTGGGACGCAACTTCATTGAAATTCATTAACGAATTCAAGTAGCTAGCGTGAAAATATTTACGCGTTCCTAGAGGAACAGATCAATACACGTTGTGAATAACGTGCGCTTCGTGGAGCGTAATTAACGACTCTCGACGGTGAATGATGTCACGCAGAAACCTCAGTTCTGCACAACAGATTAGAACCACGGCCACGTGGCCGCTGCTCTAGTGGTCGTCTTCACGCTCGGGGTCATCTGGTTATTCATAAGATTTTTTTATGGCTACAGGTATTCAAAACAGTTCCAAAGCACCAACCTGCATATATGTTTTGACCACGTTATCGGCCTTAGAATAACTTCTGCGAGTTTCTTCATCTGTTCCACGACCAGAAACCCATAGAAGATGGCATAGGTCCGCATTCTCACTCGCGAGCACACGGATATCAGTCGCTCCATGCTTATTTCACAGGCGTGCAGTAGAGCTTTAGTGAGTGACGGAGGGTGTGAATGGACATCGATATGAAGGGGATAGAGTGCCAGTGAGCTTCAGTGGACGGGAGTAATAACAAGACTGAATGACACTGACCGAGAGCACGAACAAAAACAGCCATTGACGGTAATTTCAACTGGAAGTGAATGACTGCAGGCGAGCGTGAGTGAACGCGACTATGCATGTTTGTATGTGTGTCCGTGAGTGGGAGCAGACGCCAGTGTATTCCGGCAAGTGTGGACGGAAGTGACTATGAACGCGAGTGAGTGTTTCTAGTGTATGAGTGGGCGTGGGCAGGAACGAGATTTGGTGCCGGCGGGTGTGAGTGCAGATGAGTGGGAGTGAGTGCGTAGTCTGCGAAAATATTGGTAAGGGAGTGCGCTTGAGTATCGGGGGATTATTCTGCTGACCTTTGAAGTATGGGTTGTTGCCTTAGCAGAAAAACTGAAGTTACTGTGTTTTTAATACGTTTACCTGTGTGAACCAACTACAGTAGTTTTTTTTCTGTAGACCACTGTCCTAAATATGACCTGGAAAACAGCAAGACACGATACTACATATATTGTGACAGGAAGATGTAAATATAACGACTCAATCTTATGCAATATTATGTCACTTTTCTATCACATCTAAAAGCATGAAAGCGTTTCCCAATCTGGCTTTCTAAGATAGCCTTGTTTACATGCATTTTTGCATGGAAAAACTTAGAAAAGCTGCACAGAGGTGCACAGAAGTAACGGAGTTAACTACGAGGTATCTGAGAATAACGAAGGAAGCACGTTGCACAACATAACAAACTGCGATAGAGTTCTTTCCGCTATGCTTTACCAAGAAAGAGTGAAGAAACACAAGAACACGTTGAAATAATGAGATTGCAATATATAACACGTAAAGGAACAGAAATGAGTTTGGCATAAAAAATTGCGAAATGTCAAATGAAACCTCTTTCATGTGACCTGGCTTTGCGCTAACACAATCTATGGTGCTAGTTTTACAACAGCCCTTTCATTACTATCCCATTCAAACGGTGCCTACTATATTATGCACAAAACCGAGTTAATAACCGCAATGCCCCAGAAACTATTACCTCTTTCCACACACTTCGTACTACTGCATACTTGTCGTGCCACCACAGCGCTTTACTTTGTATATGACAGCATTTCTTTTGCTCGTTGCTTTAATTTCGTTTTCGTCAGTCTCGTTTTACGAAAAGCAATTGCTGTCGTTTGCCCTTCGAATTTCACCCCCGGTTAACCTAAATACGTACTACATATTTCCATTTGATTTGTTTCCAGTTTTGCCATGTAGTTAGTCGTGGGGTTTCCTGCTCAATGTAATCTGTCGTTTATCTATTTGGGAGATTAAATGCGCTTCAGAAATGCTTCCGTACTCATGCAGGAAATGAACAAGAGCCCCTGTGCAGTGGCCAAAATAGAACCAAAGATGTTGCCGACATTGTTGCACAAACTATATGGTATAACACGTAAAATAATATCTGCCAGAAGCCACCAACGACAGTATATCAAACTGCTATAGTTAAAGAAAAAAGGAAATAGAAACGATACTTGGAGTTTATTGAATAACTCATACACGTTTCTAAATTTCAGTGCCCCAATTTGTGGTACTGCATCTCCTTGTTATAGGATTGTTTCGCATCCTGGTACGTTAGTGATGAGAATAACTTATTGACAGGACATTGGAAGCTGGCTGCGCAGAAAATGTCAGCTTTTTGTTGAGCCCGCTAGTTGGCATTTTATGCGGAAGTGGTGACTCGGAGCTAGAACTACATGCCAGCTAGAACCGAATCCCTCTGTTGCGTGGACGCATTGGTCGGCTACGGCCGCTGGCTAGGCTCTGGCAGGCGAGGCGGATGTTCGCTGTTCCCTCTTAATTTGATTGATCACACGGGAGGAGTGCATTGTCATTCTCAGGCATGGATACAGGCAGCAGACCCAGAAGCACACTATAAATGGACAAGATTGAACGTTTGTGCCTGGAGTTCTTGGAATTGATGCCTTTCGCCGGCTTACCTGCCCTACTTTAATCTCTCTTTCGCTTTCAAGAATACGCAATAATAAATGCGTGCCAAAGTCTACCCCCGAATCTTCTACAGCCCCCCCTCCTCCCGCTTGCTTTTTAAACTACCCCCCCCCCTCCCGACACTAATACCCCATTCACGGGCACTTTCGATCGCGAACAAGCTCGACTGCGATCAAATTTCTCGACCGCGATTGGCTCTTTCTGCAGCTTGTGCAAAGGAGCCAATAACGATCTAGGAATTCAATCCCGATCGAGCTGCATCACTATCAAAAATGCCCCAAAATGTCCCATGCGACTGGGGGCATAAGACACAATAGCCGATAAGCGTACAATGGTACAATAAAGGAATAGACGAAACAGTGCTTATCACATCCCCCCGTATGACCACTGGAAGTAGATGGTGCAGTGTGTATAGTGGCATGAATTTTCTATGGTTAGCCTTCCGATAAACGAATGTGATATTAAAAAAAATAAACCATGAACAAGGAATAGCTTGTGATAAAGCTTTCATCAAAAGTGAGACAGAAACGTGAGGCAAGGCAAGAAGTTGAGCAGGCGCACGACCCATTTTCCACCCATACCGGAAAAGGAGATAAGAGCACAGCTCTAGCGAGAAGAGGGAGAAAAAAAAACAATACTTGAACGCACAGGAAAGGGCGCACAAGTCGTCTATAAGGAGCTCTTAAGACCTGGCGAGGACTGCAAGGATAGAGTCACTTTCTGTGCCAACAAATAATATGGTCAAACTTAAGGGGCATTCGTTTCTGTAAATCAAACGGCATTCTAGTCGGAGTGCTTACTCATTTATTGACGACTCCTAAACCCGTTAGTTCAACAGGCATTACTGTCCATATAAACAAAGATGGCTACGACATCCAGGTTCATGACGGCTCTTTCGCTTGTTGCTGTGCTCACGTTTCTCGTTTGTGGCGTAGAAATGGCGTGTTTCGTCGAAGCCAGAAAGGTCCTTGCTTTAGGGACTCATGGGTCGAAGCGTTTGTTGTCCGGCGTCATCGAAAAATTGGCCACCCGGCGTTGCGGCACCAAAATTCAATGGCACCAAAATTTATGATGCCACCATTGATAGTCGAACTTACGACTTTTGCTCTTAATCAAGGCGAAGTTAATTGACACACATCTAACTATGATAGAATTATTTTAGGCACTCGAACCTGAGACGTTTGGTGCATTATATGAGCAATAAGAAGTAACAACGCATTCGAATGAGAATGTCAAGTAACCTAATGAATGTCTGAGCGCGCAGGCTTTCGCCTTCATCTTCTTTAGCGTACGCTAAACTAAAATGACTCCCAACTTTTTTGATCGGTCTGAAGGATTTCAGCGACGAATCCGCGGAAATAGTTGCGCTGTGCGTGCAAACATCCGACCTGCTAAGCGAGCCGTTGCAGTCTTTCTCAAAAACAACGAGCCTTTCAAGCGAGCCGGATGTTAGAAAAAGGTAAGTGGTTGTGCGTAGCGGGCTTTCGAAAGCGGTAAGCGCTCGTTCGCCGGCTTTGCTCCTCTGCTGACACGATACTTGACTGTTTTTGACGTTCGCATAAGAAACTCCGCACTCCGACTCGTGTTGCAGTGGATCACATAGCAATACACAATTTCTATGGAGTAATGCCTGTCGTGCCTTTAGAAGCTAAATACAAGTCCTGTGCACTGATAGAACGTGGCTAAAAGTAGTTAAATTACTTGGTCAATGTGACTTGTGATAAAAAAGATGAGTGTTCCGTTTGTGAGTCGTGGTGTACCTTTCTTTCTATAGTTAGCTGATCCGTGTGATAAGGGAGTCTGCGTCTGATAACTGGCGCTTGTTTGTGCTCGCAGTACGCAGTGTCCTAGGTAGGATCGAGGCTTGGGAACACAGCAGACACCCACCGCCGGCCAGAATTGGCCTTTCTTCCAACAGGTTTCTGAAGTTAACTAGGGTTTAAAATAACGTGGTCATGATCAACTTCAGACCTTCCGAGTTAGTTATCGTTCATGCTAACGGTACCTGTGGACAAAAGTGCATTAGCGAAGGTATTCCTGTTGCTTAGGGCATTAGTAACACAATTATTGGTTTCGTTCATACTATAAACGACGACACGACATAGAATGAATTTGCGTGAAAAGGCACTGTCACTGTAATAAACACTGTGCAAAAAGTATAAGCGTGAATATTGTCTGCGTATTACGGGAGGTAAAATGCCAAGGATTCTTTTTATGGATGACACACTGTGGTAACGAGAATATGAGGACGAGATTAATCTAGCGGCTTCACTTTGAATTGATTCCACCATGTCAATAAAGCAATCTTGATGCGGATGTCATATGTTAGAAACATACTCTAATGATGGTTTAGTTAACGAATTAGATGCCTGAAGTTTGGTGCCGGAATTAGCAATGCGTAAGCGACGTTTTCTAAAGCCAAGCTTTCTAAAAGCTTTGCTAGTGATTAATTCTATATGATAATACCATTTTAGATTGCAAGTGAACAGAACTCCTAAGTATTTATTCGACGAAACTTTTTCAGCTGCAGAATTGTTCATTACGTGCTCGTAATTAGGTGCTGGTAATGTCACCACACTGGTGTTACAGCAGACCATACGTGTAAGTTATAAGGCGGACAAATTTGCATCTGGCCTTCAAAGGGAATTAACCTCACCAACACTGTTCAAATATGTAGGATGAACAAAATTTTTCATTCAAGTCCATATTATGTAGGGCTGTGTAAGGCTTTTCAGTCACAAAAAACCCGAATTCGCCCGACTGAATAAATTTTAATAACTGCTAAACAATTTATATATATCATGTTCCCATTAACAAGTGCCAAGTGTTGCTTCATTCTTTATTAGTGACAAAGAATGAGCACGACGGGAATTAAAATATGATGCAGACATTAGAAAAAGAGAAATCTCTACGAAGTCTGATCGCTGCTGCGTAGAACGGCCGACGGACGGGTAATGACAGGAGCTTTGCCAAAGAGCGCCACTCAATCAACTGGAGGAAGGCGTCTATCTGACGGGCTGTCGCAGCGCCGTGACGTAATGTGCTTCAAGGGTGCTGCTCCGGTGAGGAACTTGTAGTCCCACTGCGGGCACCTGCAGCCGAATCTCAGCGGGAGAAGAGAGCGCGATAGCGCAGCGCGAATAACAAATTTCCCGCTTTCGCTTTCCTGTCGACACGCATGCCGCACCGTCGGTCTGTGCTGGCCAGATCGAAACCATCCCAGGAAGTGGGGCGGAACCACTGGAGACAGTCGAGGGGAGAATAGCTGCTGTGCCGGGGACGAGCCGACGGCTGCCAACACGTGGCGCCCTCCGGCGGTTGCCTTTAGAGTCACGTTAGCCTATTTTGTTTCGTCGGCCGGTTCTGTGAACATGCCCCACTATTCCGGGAATCCACATCCAACATTTAAAACTACAGTGTGAAACAAAGATCAGACGTTGATTTCATTATTGGCACTGGTGCAACCGTCATAAACAGATTCATTGCAATATCTCAGGTTTTCTTCTTCTTTATTAACCAAAGTGACTGGATTGACAAAAGGAAACGCATTCGTTGGACGAAAGGTCCAAATAAATTCGTTCTGCTTTTTACGTTAAACAGAATAACCAGCTGTGTTTGTTGGTTGAACAGAGTACAAGGCTACAGCGTGGGAAGCGGCGGAGACAAAGGAGGCACAAGTCGAGGCTGCCGCACTCTCACGTGCGGGAAACAACTGTGTCAGTTGTCCGTCGATAGCCTTGTGTGAAATAGAGCTGACCTTTCTCGACTTAAATGTCAGGGTGCGATAGTCTTATGAGCACGTGCTGTGCGCATGTGTGGTTTTATTATTATTTTTTTGCCGAGTGTTTACTATAAAACTAGCTGCGCACCGGCAAAATCAACATTTTTGTTTTGCTGAACGTTAGCGCTTCGTCTACGTACTTTGTCTGCCTCCTTTGTCTCACTCGGTTCCCGCGCTGTAGCCTTCTACTGTCTTTTTTCGACGTGAACTTACTCAAACATAGATACAGTTGCTAAAATCACTATCATGTGTGTAGAGTTAAGGAAATTAGTAACCTGAGTCCCCTAATTCGTTTGCAATGTTTACTTACCACCGTGAGTAACAATGACAACGCTGGAATATTCATAAATACCTTTGAATTAATATATGCTATGAAGTATGCGTCTAAGTTAGATAAATTTTGTTCATGATCCCTTTTTGTGCCTTTCTCAACAACTTCCCCTGTGCAGAGTAGCAGACTAGAGCGCACTAGCTCAGGTCGACTTCTCTGTCTTTCCTGTCAATAAATTCTACTCTATTCTATTCTAATTCTCACCAAATTAGAAGGCTTATTGCATTCTGGTTTCGGCGCATAAACAATTCAATTCAGTGGCTCAAGAGACATTATCCAAGTTAGATTATGATAGGTATGCACTTGGCCGCATTTTTTTAGCAGAGCTCAGCAGGAAAATGAAATATTCTCGACAGCTGACTCGTCAACAACATAA
Organism: Dermacentor andersoni; assembly: GCF_023375885.2. Classification (NCBI taxonomy): domain Eukaryota; kingdom Metazoa; phylum Arthropoda; class Arachnida; order Ixodida; family Ixodidae; genus Dermacentor; species Dermacentor andersoni. Next base: position 187,862,550 of record NC_092818.1, on the reverse strand, counting down.
TGAAAAAAAAATTCGCTTCATTAGGTGGCTGACGCACTGCGCTTCCTAATTCTATGCAACAGACCAATCTAATGAAGAGTGTTGAGCTCAGTAAGGCTCTGAAACTTAGAAAAACTTGGCAGTCAGTGTGCAGTGAAAGAAAAAGTGCTTGCGCAGCAATGGAATCGCCTAACGAACCGTGGGCTATTTCCAAGTATTGCACTACCGGGGCAATATCAACATTATGACAAAAAATGAATTATGCGAACAGACTCTTGAAACATAGACATGAAAAGAAAATTGGATCCCAGGATCTGTAAGACAAGACTTGAAATGGCTATTTGTGCTCCTTTTAAGTTAACCACCGAGTCTGTGTATACCGTGCAGCGTCCCGTAGGTACACCGTCCTTTTAGCTGCTGCATTCGATTGAACACGTCGACGGAGCTTTGCCGTTCTGTTATTGGCTAATGATGTATACTTCCATGGTGGAACATTGTCCACGGTCGAAGTAATGGCGCAATCTCCATGAAAATAGGAATGGAGTGGAGCGACTGTCGGTATATGGCAGCTTTTACGGTTGGTTGCTTGCTGTCCCTGTTCCACTCGCAACTATGAAACTGACTTTTCAGGCCCCTTATTATTTTAGCTTCAGGCTATACACGATGCGAAAAAAACCCTGGTCAACTTGCGTAACATCAACGAAGCATACGTCTGTATTGACAGCTTCGGCGCAGTTACGAATCTCAAACAGGTAACGAAAACGTTGCGTATTTGTGAGCAGATACACAGAACTCATAATTGTACACGTGTGAACATTACCGTCCACTGTGTGCAGACACATGGTCATGACCTCAACAA